>NC_084530.1:16344684-16489684 GCF_024500275.1 Phycodurus eques
AATAAAAAAAATAAGATGCTCTACTTACCATTACTGGTGAGAGTGTGAAAAAAGTAGGGGGAAAAGGGCAAAGATACTCTTGGCGCACAAACACAGACAAGCACTATGCACTAGCTAAGCAGAAACAGTATAGTGCTGGGGACAAATTGGCGGACGAGGCACGGGCGTCGTAAAGTCGAAACGTCGTAGGTCGAGTACGTAGTAACTCGAGGACTTCCTGTATATATATTGACATTGACATTGGTGCGGTCAGTGTGTGTTCAGTTCCCACTCAGTAACGGTGTGAATGTGAGTGCGAATGGTTGTCCGTGTCTATATGTGCCCTGTGACTGACTGGCGACCAGTTCAGTGTGTAGTCCGCCTTTCGCCCGAAGGCAGCTGGGATAGGCTCCAGCGACCATAATAAGCGGTGTGGAAAACGGATGGATGCACGCAAACGCGCACACGATCCACTAAGCCTTCATCAATAAAGTTGAATGTTTACATCTTCATGTTAATAAGACAAAACGACCATTGTCTTAATGTTAAAAAGGGCTTTAGGATGGTTGGCAGTTTGACTCTGGACAGGATTATTTATGTTTCCATTATTTCCCTGAGAGAACATTGGTTATAAAGCCAAACAATTCTGCGGTCTATCTGTCCCAGAATGAATTGTTTGAACTCAGCGGTTCCACTGTATTAGCCCACGCCAAATATATACCTCAGCTCCTCAAAATATGATATAGAAAATGAAATTTCTCTTTCTGTCATCCTGTATCTATGGTCTTCCTGTGATTTGACTGTGATTTGCCTAAAACCAATGGGGAATGGCAAGATGGCGGCTGTTGCCGTGGAAACAGAATGGCGAGCTGAGGTGAGGGAAATATTTGTTAGATCTTTTTGATTGGCTATTCAGGTTATTAGGGAGATGAGAGAATATATGAGGCGGGCACAGAGATATGATTAGTGTCAAAACCCACAACCATGAAATCCACATCCCTTTGTATGGTCTCCTTTTAAGAACTGGTGATCGTTTTTCAAAGACATCATGGACACTGTCGTCTGTCTTCGGGACTCTAGGTGTATGTGCGCGCGCGTGTGTGTGTGTGGGGGGGGGGAGTATGTGGATATGTGCGTCTTTGTAAGAGAGCATGGGTTGTGGTCTTTTGCTGTCTGGCTTGATGCAATTTTGGATTAGAGGGTTACATAATGTGCCCTGATCTTCAAGCAGCATACGCTAAGAGGATTACCACAAGTCTACTAAAGACACTGGTCCACAGCCACAAACACAGATGCACACAGTGCTACTTTGCAATACAATGTACACACGCGCACACATTCTCACACACACACACACACACACTGAGTCATCTGTCTAGGTGCACACACACGCCTCATGCAGAACCAAGTAGACAAGTAGAATTTCTGTGATTGGTGTTATGTAATTGTGCACTTCCCATTGGTTCTTTAGAAAGCGTCAAACTATAATGTGTTGGTTTTCAAAAATCACAGGTCTCTTGCATATTTGCTATCTTGACCAAAGTGAGTTTACAGTAATGAGGCCATAAAATACTAGTTCAAGAAGCTCAGTTATTCTTAAATGTAACTGCTTTTGCATAATTGATGTTTTTGATTTATTGTTAGATGGTCAATAAGGCCATTATGGTTATTTTTATGTTTACATTTTTTGAAGGATTTAATCACAAAGCACAGATACTATAGTTCGAAAGGTAGATACTGTAGGTAGACTATTCATCCTGTGATGGAAATTAAGTATTATGTTCTTTTGTTTTTAATATATGATGGATGGAAAAAAAACTATGGATTAATTGATCATTAAGAATTCAGTTGATTGTGGGGGGATTAACTATTTTGTCTTGAAGCAACCATCCATCCATCCATTTTCTGAGCCGCTTATCCTCACTAGTGTCGTGGGCTTGCTGGAGCCTATCCAAGCTATTTTCGGGCAAGAGGCGGGGTACACCCTGAAATGGTCGCCAGCCCATCGCAGGGCATCTTGAAGCATTTGAGGTAAAATGGAGTTTAGTACTTGGCTGCAACCAGCTGAGGCACTGTTGATTCATTCTCAGCTATTTTATGGCCTGAAGAACAACATGATGCCAGCCAGGCCTACATGAATGCAGACGTCATTTTAAAAAATTTTCCCAGGCACCATTAAGATACTCAGTACAACACTGACATCAAAAAAAGCATGTCAGAACTTTCAGAAAAAAAATCTTGTGACGCGTTTGCCATTTCCTGTTTATTATGTAGCTTTATTTCTGGAGAAAACCATACAGGGTTAGTAAATATTTAGCCACAACAAGCTACAGATCATCGCTGTCGAGGTGAATCCTCGCATCTCAGAAATCATTCATTCATTTTCCGTACCGCTTATCCTCACTAAGGTATCGGGCGTGTTGGAGCCTGTCCCAGCTATCTTCGGTGAGAGCCAGGGTAGATCCTGAACTGGTCGCCAGCCAATCGCAGGGCACACACAAACAAACAACCAGTCGCACTCACATTCACACCTACGGGCAATTTAGAGTCTTCAATTAACCTACCATGCATGTTTTTAGAATGTGGGAGGAAACCGGATTATCCGGAGAAAACTCACACAGGCACGGGGAGAACAGGCACAGGTGAGGCCAGATTTGAACCCGGGTCCTCAGAACTGTGAGGCAGATGTGGTAACCAGTCGTCCACCATTCCGCCTCTCAAAAATCAATACAAATCAATATATATATCAATACAATGAAAAAAAAACCCACCATCTTGCTTGAGTTACTAAACACGGCATCGTTCAATATTGCTATCATATACCATTGCACATCAACACAACACCACCCCGAAATCATGTTCAACTGCTAATACGGCAAAAAAATTGCCAACATAAAAAACAAAAAAATTGCTAAATTAGCCTAGCGTTTGATTAGCCATAGCTTAGTTTTAGCGTATCACCGCCTTGCCTCTTGCCCCGGCTCGGGGCAGCCAGTCAACTTCTTTTCAAAGGTCTTACAGCCATTGGTGATGCAATAAATAAAACGATGAGGATTTTATTAGGCGAAAATGAATCTGCACACTTACCTTTGATGTTGACAGAGTTCCGCTTCCTCCCGACACATTACACCAATCCATTTTTAACAAAACAGGCTTTCTCAAATGTATCTAACCGAACTACTATCACCTGCTATTGTCAAATCGTGAGGCACACTCCCTGACAGCAGAGTAAGGGAAAAGGTGGATCACTTCTCACACAGCTTTCGTTAGCGTTAATAGTTTTTTCTCAAACTATTTTCACCACTTAAAATTGGTTGATAACATTTAAAAATAACAGATGATGTGGGAACAGACCAATAGTACCTGCAAAATCCCTCATCATTCTCTGTAATCTGTCAACCGAAATTACAGTCGTTCAGTTGAGCTGCTGTGGCAGCAGTCAGCCCTCTACTGGTGCTTCATCGTCACAGCGGATAATGTTTTTCGGCCAACAACGCCCCCCCTCCACTTACGTTAATTATACGGTTTAATTATTATTCCACGAATGCAATATTAATCAGAGTACTGTGTTTTGACAAGTTCTGGCACAATTTTTGGGAGTATTTGCTCCCCTTTAAGAGAGCCACCATCAACATTTCTGCTGCCATCTGTGGAAAATTCAGCGTCTATTGCAATGTTTCACCATCTATATATGCATGATTTACTGGATCTCTTCATCACACATTTCACATAGAATCTACAAGTTTTCTTATTTACCGGTAAGTGTTTGTCAAATCCATATGTAAATAACAGTTGAGGTTTTGATTGCCAGCATGAATAATTTGTGCTAATAGGTGGGGAGAGATTCATGGTGCACTGAAGTTGAAAAACATTCACCTGACACCATAAACCCGCAAATGTGTTAGTACATGTTGTTCAAGTTTATAAAAGGTTCACCGCTTCAAAGTCATGCATGGAATAAGTGTGGGTGGGCTGAAAGCAGGAGCTCATCACTGTAAGGATAGTGATGGGGGGTGGGGTGTAATGGACTGTTCCTGTAATGCCAGATCATCATGCTGAATCAGCAATGCAGGTTCTTATAAAAAGAGTCTGCTAGAGCCAATAGTGCAGGACACAGTGTGGAAAGGATAGGCCACCACTGACACCATGTGTCAATGTGGCATGATTTGACAGTTGATTTTGACCTGAAAGAAAACAATACAGGTGGCATGTTTTTTTCAGTAATGTAGAATTATATCAGTGCTGCATTCGCATCAATGTAGTGATGGCGTGTCGTAAGTGTCTTCTCAAAACAATTCTGGCATAACAAATTTTCCTACATAACCAGAACCAACTGAGGACACGCTGAATGTTCTTCCAGCTTGTTTGCAGGCTATACTGCCGGGCTAGATAAGCCAGCCTGGCTGATTGTCGTGCCTACGTGACGGCCATGTTGGGAAGGTCGTCGTTACCATGAAGGCAACGGCGCTCTACTCTTGTTTACATTTAGATGAACAAAAACAACAGCTTTCATGTAGTATTTGTCTGGCACGGTCTGCCCAAACGTGGATATTTCATCTCACTTGTAACTTCAGAAAACACCGTGCAGTAAATTGTAGATGTTTTGAGACACACACAGTGCAACATCAGAATTTGCACATTCACATTTTATTTTATTTTTAAAAATTATTTTTTTATTGATGTTCATGCTGTGGTTAAAAAAACAGAAGTTACTCACTATTTACTTAGTACTAGAGTAATTATTTCACTGTGTACTTTTTACTCAAGTAATTTTTTGGAGGACAGGTTTTGACTTTTACTTGAGTCACATTATTGTCAAGTATCGTAATCACTCTTACTTGAGTACAATATTTGGCTACTCTGCCCACCTCTGGAGCGGACATCCTCTATTGTTATTCTTACGTTTAAGCGACATTTTTGCTCATCAGATCAGCCCGTGTTGTATTTGTTGCACTGGTCTTTTGTATTTTCGCATTGAGGTGCTGCGCGTCGTGGCCCTGGTTGTGGTCCCAGCGGAACCGCCAATCACACGTAACATCGGCGACAAGAGCTGATCCGCTAGTACATAAATAAAATATGCCCACAATTATTGAATTAGTTTACGGATGTTAATGTTAAATGTATTAAGCAATGGAGCGATGTTAGGTATTATGTCACAACACAGAGTAAACTAACTTCAAATTCAGAAATGGCCAATAAAAACAGAAAAATACTGTACTTAATATTTTCCTGGAGGATGCAATTGGGATTAGCCTTTGAAGTTGTTACTAGTCAAAAATAAAGTGAAACAGACAATGATTTTAGTCAATTCGTTTCCAGAATGAGAGCGCTTAAAGAGGAGGATGCTATTCATGTGGCACAGTTTGAAGCAGGCATCAGGTGCAGGTGGAGACCCCCCCTACAATGTTGTTGTTTTTTTGGTTACCTTTTTCATGCCTTTGGTGTTTGCATGTCTGTTTTTCGAAGCCAGGCGGTGACAATGGCAACCTTTTTTCGAAGCCGGACGGTGACAATGGCACCCTTCCTCAGAACCTCTTCCGAGCTGGTTCTAAAACGGCCGTCAAATGTAGGCATTTCTGTATGCGCGGTGACTTGTCACTTTCACAATCATGGCGACTAAAGGCTGCCGCGCACTGGGCGAGCCCGACTGAACCGTCGCGCAGTGTGTGTGATTAGGCTGCGGTTTTCATGAATGTCCGATCACTTTGCCACTGCTTTGGCTGCAAAATTTGAATCGCCATCTTAACGTCACCGCAGATAAGATATCCCTCACTGGGAAAACACATTTCTGGGTTTAGTGAGCTGTGCCGCAGCGCAGCATCAAGCCATGCAAAGCCTCAAATATTGTTTTACATCAATACTTAACTATATTCATAATATATAATGTACCTGTGGATGAAAAAGCAAGCTTGTGACCAGATCACCATCGCTCATGTGTCGGGGTGCGTCGGCAACACTATGCGATGGTCCAGTCCAGTCGGGTTTGACCACGTCGCATAGTGTTGCGGCAGGCTTAAAGCAACTTTTGTTCTTTGGTTGACTGGGGAGTTGCGGGCATTTTTATTCATATTGGCTTTCTTCTTGATCCCCCGCGGCCCCCAATCCCTCCCACTTTTGATTGGTGCCTGTTGTAATGGAAAAGCAACGGAGGCCTGGCTAAGCCGGGGCAGAGCGGGCTAGGCCGTTCCTGAACTTCTCATGGAAAAGTGGCATTAGTGTGAAAGAGGCTATCTTTGCATCTCCTCAACTTGAGTACCTTCAAAGTTCATACAAGTGTTTATAATTGTATGACTGCAAGTCAAATCAATCAAATTAATCGACAACTATTTTTATTATCAATTAATTGTTTAGAGCCATTGTTTAACTTTAAATTCTCCAAATCCTCTGATTTCAGCCTCTTAACGGTAAATATTATTTGATTTCTTTAGTCCTTCATCAAAGCAGGTTGATTATATTTTGTGTTCAATCAAAATAAGACATTTGGAAACATCTGCTTTTACTAAACAATGAATAATTAATCAATGTCCAATATACAGATATGTTCGCCAGTAGTTCCACTGTCTGTGATAAAATCTTACAGAACTGCGTACAGGGTTAACAACAACAGTGATTAAATCATTTTCTGACCCAGATGATGTTGATCTTACTCTTTTTAGCTTTGTATTTTAAAATCTGCACCATGCTGTGTGCATATTCTCAGCTGTTGCTGGAGGCCAGCACTACAGACCCTTTCTAAAAAAAATTATATTATGGAAAAGTTTATTTATTTCCATAATTCCATTCAAAAAGTTAAACTTTCATAGATTATAGATTCAGGGCCCACAATTTAGACAATTTCAAGTATTTGTTTGTTTATTTTTCAATTAATTTGGGCTTCCAGCTCATAAAACCCACAAAATCAGGAATTCAAAAAATTGTTATACTGTGCAGTAATCACCATTTATTTTTCAGTTTTTGAAGAAGAAAAAAAGAAGGAAATTAGGGTCACATTAAATCAATCAAAATATGGTATTTCAAAAAGATATGTTAATCTTCAATACTAGGTTGGGAATCCCTTTGCTTTTAATCACTGCCTCGATGCGCCATGGCATTGAGGCAATCAGCCTCCGTCATTGCCTGGGAGTTATGGAAGCCCATATTTCCTTGATGCTTGTCTGTATATGGGCTAAAAATGATCAGCTCTTCTGCGTACATAAGGTGGTTTATAGAATAATCAGTTCTAAAAGTATTCGATAGTGACAACCCTACACGACTCGAGAAGTTAATGCAATGCATTATAATCCTACATAATTCAATGACCTTGCTAGATTTGTTGAGCAGTAATGATGAACCAAATTAAGCTGTTCCCCGGAGCAATCTCATCCCTCTCAACCTTAGCTAAAGCTCCAAATGGCGCATGTTCATGTACAGTTAAGTGTCCACTATTTGGACAAAAAGTCTAAGGACACACAATTTAGTCAGTCAGAGGGTGGCTTAAATCTTAAACAGGGTACACATTAGGGTTGGGCATCGTTTGAATTTGAGAGATTCCGGTCTGGATTTTGGTTCCAAAAGATTAACGATTATCCCCCTGCCTTGTAAATGTATACAAACAGATTGACAGAGTGAAACTAAAAAAATTAAGACAAAATAAATTTATTTTCGATGTCTATTAAGGACATAGATATCCACAGTAAGTGCAAAATAGAAACATAAATTAGCTTATTATTTACTAGTCACCCAGTAGCTTGCCTTAAAAAGCTAAAACACAAACAATGAATCTATATGTCGTTAGCATTAGTCTTCACAAACTATTAGAAACCCCTCTCCAACTATTAGAATGCATCAAATTAGCATGTAGTCTACATCTCACTAAAGAAGTAAATTACTTTCAGCTTTTTCCTGTCTGGGGTCACTAGCATGGTTTGTTTGTCTGATGTAACCCACCCACTTTTATCCGGGCTTTAGTAAACCCATGACCCAATTAACTTCACACACTCTTTTTAATTGCACATTTGCACATTAAATTATTTAACAAACAGTACAGGATATGACACATATATAGGCATTACTTCACATGAAGTGTCACTCTCTTACAGGGTTGGGCATCGTTTGAATTTGAGCGATTCTGGGTCCTTATTTCGATTCCGGTTCCAAACAATTCTGGATTTTGATTCTTTTAGGGGGCTTGGTCAAAGATGTTTGCATTGTTTAAATAAAGGGTGTCCAAATTATGAACATCCATTTTCTTAGCAGCCCGCAGCATAGACTAAAATGAACATTTGACTCGGGGGTTCTTCATAACCAGTACCAATATCTAACCTATGAACTAAAAGGCAATGTCTGTGGAATTAACCCAATTGACTTAATATTCATTAATTAATGTTTCAGCTAAAAGTTAAATATAGCATTGTTAAAATAGTTATTTACGATTGTTTTATCACGTCAAATGGTTTAGATATACCAGTTTTAATTTGACTTCCCGTTTTAAGATTGTAGCCTTTTATTTGGAAGGGTACGCACCTGAACTCCGCATTTTGTCACGAAAAGTAACTTCACACGACACCGGTGAATTTTGAAAACGAAAGTAAACCTAGATGGTCAGAAAAAGAGTAATAAATGGAACCAAATGCTATAAAACGTTGATTCCTTCACCTACCCAACGATGAGGCACAAGGTTAGTGTTTGTGATACTGTGAGACGTTTATGTGAATTTTGTCCCAATTCATTGTGATGTAAAGTTGCTAGTTTGACCTTTGGTGAAGTTTTAGCTCAATGTTAAGTTTTTTTCATCGGCTCTCACGTTGGTTTGAAGACTAAAATTAACGCTAAAAACCATCAGTGCAAAAGTGCAACCCACTGTTTAACTTGATAGCTGCCTCATTGTTGGCATAGACGTATTTTATTCTTTCACTCAACCAATTTGACTTGACTGAAGTTCGGCGCGGTGCAGGCTGAGGCTCGTAGCGGGAGGGAGCGCGTCAGACTTCTACACATCGTGAAAGCCTCCTTTGCACACTATAATCGTATTCCAAGTGTTGCACTGAGGCGACTGGTCATTTATTTCAACAAAGTTAAGACATACTTTTGTTCGCTGCCGCCATTGGGCACAAGCACGTCTTCATGCGCAATCTTCTTCGTTGGTTTTCGCCCCTTTCTTCTTTGGGGTCAGCGGACTATAGTCATCGAAACTGAGAACCGAATTTTTTTAATTTGAACGATTCCGGGAGAACTGGAATGTTAGTCCCAGTTCCAATCAGTTCTCGATTCTCAACGCCCAACCCTAATACACACATACAAATTATTAACATATTCACCAATTTTTAAAACCTAAGAGACCCCACACATGGTGAACAAAATAAATCTGCTCTTATGGTGGGTGATGTACTGGAGATGTCCAATACAGCACACCACACATAACTCCCCGCTGACAAACTTACATAGTCTCCCTTCCAAGCCATGTGTCTGCCATCTTACCAAGACTAACCTGCAAGAGGCAGAATGATGCCACTGGGCACCCAACATGCTATAAAATACAAAGAAGAAAGAGTAGTAGTAGTAGTAGTAAAAGAAATACAATCATCTAGGGCTAACTTATCAAGCCAACCATCCATTTTCCGTCCCGCTTCTCCTCACGAGGGTCACTGATGCCTATCCCAACTACTTTTGGGTGAGAGGCAAGGTACACCCTGAACTGGTTGCCAGCCAATCGCAGGGCAATGTTATCTTATCCTGTTAAGGATTACTCTGGAAAACTCTTCTCTTTTATATTGTAGTGAATGACTTTGGGGCGGGGACAGACAAATACTGTACTCAATACAACCAGTTGGGTTTCCTCTTGTTTATGGAAACAGCCAGGTCGCTTTCTAAGTGACTGTTGTTCCGTTTCCCATCACAGACTCGAAGTCCATGGCTCAGCCATCCTTGCTGATGACAACGCACATAAGGATTTGTGAATATTTCAATATATTTTGAATATTGAAGGTTTAACATTTACATTTGTCAGCCATTATGGTTTTCCGAGTGGATTGAGAGGAAAAATTACTGTTAACACACCCCAAACCACAGGATAATAAAATATAAATAATAATAATAATAAAATAATAATAAATAATCAGGCCTTGCTGGCTTTGTTGGGAAGGGGAATGTTCAAATTTTTCCCAATTATTGCTATGCGTGTACCCCTCTTTAGATTGTATTATTCAGTTAAATGTGGGGTTGCCAAGATTTACATAAAGCCATTTGTTGGGATCTGTTTTCATTGCTTAGAGACTACTTTACCCTTTAATTAATGGTGTTTGTGTAACGGAATTCTATTCAAACCATATATTTGGGTACAGTGTTCCCTCGCTATATTGTGGTTCACATATTGCAGATTCAATGCATTGCATTTTTTTTCGTATTCATATCACACATAATTCGTCATATGGCAAGATTTGGAGTGTATGCTATAATTTGTTGGTGGTAAAATGGACATTTCACAGCCTAAAACATCAAAACTTGAAAAAAAGAAGGAGAGAGGGGGGGAAATGGAAACAATTCATTACAACACACATTACAATGAATAAAATGTAAATAGTGTACAATACTACTGTGCATTACTGTATGTTTAGAAGTTTAAAAGGTGTTTAAGAGTATAAAAAGTGTTTATAAGTGTATGGTAGCGTGGTAGAGGTTAATAGGAGTGTCAGGAAGATTAATAAGAGTCTGGAGAGGTTCATACAGCTTTAAAATATTTATAAATAATCAAAACATTATGTGGCCAATACTTCGTGGATTTCACCTATTGCGGGGGTGATCTAGAACCTAACCCTTGCAATAAACGAGGGATTACTCTATTTGTCTGTAAGTGAATGCATCCGTTTCCTTGGCTTACTAAAGGTGGCCCCTGAGGAAGAAGACTAGAGCTAGGCCTCAATTTCTTTTTGTAATTGAGAGGACTTGTACATCTTTTTTGTGTGGTTCTTCATTGTGTGTTGTCTACTCTGAATCTCTTTAATTCTCATGTGTTTTTCCTCATTTGCACACAGAGTACTGTATGTATCATGCGTTATCATGACTTTATGAAAGTAATTTATAAGGAAGCTGCAGGGGAGAATGAGGATTGTTCTTCAGTAGCAAGTAATGATTGGCCAATAACTTAGCGGTGCCTTTTCCACTCTGAAAACATTTCCTCTTGATTTCTTTCTCATTGTTACAATTTGATCTAAGTCGCACCTCCATTTTTTTGCCTTTTAACTTCCGCTACGCTTCTCAAAAATATCCTTAACCCCCCACCGACCCCCACCGCCCACCTCCTGCTTCTCTTGTTTTCATTTATCAACCTCTCTTGCTCTCACCATCAGTAGCTTTCTCTTGCTCATTATCACTCTCGCTCACTCTGCAACCATCCAGCCACAGGAATGTATCTCGAGGAACGCCTGGCGAGACGAACTGGATCAAACGAGTTCAGAGCAGCGCTGGAGCCCGGCTGTCTCTTGCTCTCTCCTCACTTTCATCCTTTTGCCCACTCCCTCCTCGTCTTCCTTTGCACTCCCCCTCCCATTCGTCTCTCTTTCTCTCTCTCTCACACATGCTCTCTCCCTCGCTTCATGTTTTCTCTCCATGCCCCTGTCCCCCACCCCCTTTGGTCTCCTCGTTTCCTACAAAACATTTCCCTTTTGCTGCCATTTTCCCCTCTCCTACCGTTTTCCCTCTATTCCTTGCGTTTCTCTTCTTTCTCCTCCATCTCTCAATCATGGTAGAGACAAAGAAATCTTTTGAATGCCTTTGCATGTAGGAGGTAGACCTCAAGGGAGGGGACTGTTTGGATGTCTTCTGTGTAGATGTGTGCGCGTGTGCTCTGTGCATTTGTTTATGTGCACGTAATAGCCCTTTAACAAGGAAAGGGTTGCAATTTGAGACAGACAAACATCGGACAGCGAGCCGTGTCGCTCTCTCCACCCTGTGTCACTCAGGCGGGACTCCTAATTGGTTTATAATGCCCTTGTTACCATAGTCGTACCCCTTTGCCCCCCCCCCCCCCCCCCACAACTTCATTCTGCACTCATGTTTGTTACTTTAAAAAGAGGCTGTCAAGCATGGGGATGTGTTAATATCTGTGTGTGTCTGCGCATTCACGTTGGATTTAAGGGGTGGGTGCAGAATCAGGTCTGCCCCAGGGGCACAGGGATGCATGCAATCCCATCTTTGTTTGGGGGACAATGAAGGACTGTATGTGAGTGTACGTATATATTCATATATAAACATGTCGGCATTGTTTTACACTCATTTGGGCGCTCCAATTAGAGCAGTGGTTCTGGGCGCTCCAACTAGAGCAGTGGTTCTCGACTGGTAGGTCCAGTCCCAAAAGTGGGTCATGGACACATTTTGGGTGGGTCATGGACTACAATTAGAAAAATTACATTTATTCCTATTCAAATTTTTTTTTTAATACAGTACAGAGCCGTACCACGTTCCCACATGGAACATAGTAAGAAAGTCACGAGAAATGTTACTTCCTTGCACTCTAGCCACTAGTTTACTCTGTTCAGCCTTTGGTTGGCTGACCTCATTGCAAGCAATATGCCTTTGGTGGTAGAGAAAACTAATTTGAAACATCCATCCAATCATCCATTTTCTGAGCCGCTTCTCCTCACAAGGGTCGCGGGCATGCTGGAGCCTATCCCAGCTATCATCGGGCAGGAGGCGGGGTACACCCTGAACTGGTTGCCAGCCAATCGCAGGGCACATACAAACAAACAACCATTCGCACTCACATCCACACCTACGGGCAATTTAGAGTCTCCAATTAATGCATGTTTTTGGGATGTGGGAGGAAACCGGAGTGCCCGGAGAAAACCCACGCAGGCACGGGGAGAACATGCAAACTCCACACAGGCGGGACCGGGGATTGAACCCGGGTTCTCAGAACTGTGAGGCTGACGCGCTAACCAGTCGTCCACCGTGCCGCCCCTAATTTTAAACAGAATTTGAAAATATAATATACAGGGTTGGGCATCAAGAATCGAGAACCGATTGAAACCGGGACTAATGTTCCGTTTCTCCCGGAATCAGAATCATCTTTATTTGCCAAGTATGTCCAAAAAACACACAAGGAATTTGTCTCCGGTAGTTGGAGCCGGTCTAGTACGACAACAGACAGTCAATTTACGGAACACAGAAGACAGAAAGACATTGACAACAAAAACAGTCACTGAGCAGTAAAGGGTTGCTAGTTATCTGGTAATTCCGGTACATTTTTTTTTTTTTTTTTTTTTTGACAATTTTGCAAAAAGATGCAGAGTCCTCTATTGCAATAGTCCGATGCAATGACCATTGTGCAAAGGGCGCTGAGACTTCAAGGACTGTATGCGGTTTAAAATGACGAGTAGTGTGATAATCTGGGACAATGTTGGTTGTGCAAATGTTACAGATACTCCTCAATCAGTGTGCAAATGGAGCAGATGCTACTCTGGCATGAGTGGCCAGTATATGCAAATAGTGCAGCATGGCGAGACAACTACAGTGAGTGCACGAGTAATACATAATTGGCCCCACAGAAATGTGACAACGAACTCAAGTCAAAACATTGCCAGCATGTTGTAATGGAATTGTAGGTCAGGTGTTTAAGAAGTTGATCGCAAGAGGGAAGAAGCTATTGGAATGTCTACTAGTTCTAGTTTGCATTGATCGGTAGCGCCTACCTGAGGGAAGGAGCTGGAAGAGCTGGTGTCATCTGCAAACTTCAGGAGTTTGACAGTCTGTTCGCTGAGGTGCAGTCGTTCGTGTAGAGAGAGAAGAGCAGCGGAGAGAGGACACAACCTTGGGGCGCCCCAGTGCTGATGCTGCGTGTGGATGAGGTGACCTCTCCCAGCCTGACCTGCTGTGTCCTGCCCGTCAGAAAGCTGTAAATCCACTGGCAGATGGCAGGTGAGACGCTGAGCTGGAGAAGCTTGGATGAAAGGAGTTCAGGGATGATGGTGTTGAACGCTGAGCTGAAGTCCACGAACAGAATCCTCTCGTAGGTCCCTGCACTGTCTAGGTGTTCTAGGATGAAGTGCAGTCCCATGTTGACTGCATCATCCGCAGACCTGTTTGCTTGGTAGGCAAACTGCAGGGGGTCCGGCAGGGGACCTGTGACACTCTTGAGGTGGTCCAGCACGAGACGTTCAAAGGACTTCATGACCACAGATGTCAACGCGACAGGCCTGTAGTCATTCAGACCCGAGATTGCAGGTGTCTTGGGGACTGGAATGATGGTGGAGCGTTTGAAACAGGATGGAACTTCGCACAGTTCCAGAGATCTATTGAAGATCTGAGTGAAGACTGGAGCGAGCTGGTCCGCGCAGACTTTGAGGCAGGATGGGGACACATGGTCCGGACCTCCCGCTTTGTTAATCTTTTGTTGTTTGAAGATGGGTCTCACATCCTGTTCATGGATGGTTAATGCAGAAGTCAGAGGTGTGATTGTGGTTGGGGGTGCGGCCGGGTGGGTGTGGGGTGTGAATCGTTCAAATTTAAACATTTCGGTGCCCAGTTTCGATGACTAGTCCTTCGGCCCCGAAGAAGAAGAAAACCAACGAAGAAGCGCCGAAAACCAACAAACAAGAATGGCGGCGAACAAGTGTGTCTTAACTTTGTTATAATGAATGACCAGTCGCCTCAGTGCAATACTTGGATGAAGATTATATTTTGCAAAGGAGGCTTTCACGATGTGTAGCGTTTGACGCGCTGCGAGCCTTAGTCTACGCCACGCGGAGCTTCAGTGGAGTCAAACTCTCAGTCAACTGGGTGAGTGAAACAATCAAATACGTCTATGCCAACATTGAGACAGCTAACCAGGTAAACGGTTGCTTGCACTTTTGCACTGATGGCTTTTAGCTTTTTCAAACCAATGTAAGAGCCGATGACAGAACAAAAAAAAAAGCTTAACCTTGAGCTAAAACTTCATCGTAGCATCTTTACATCACAATGAATTGGGATCAAATTCACATAAACGTCTCACAGTACCACAAACACTCACCTTGTGCCTCATTGGTGTGTAAGGAAAGGAATTAACCTTTTATAGCATTTCGTTCCTTGCGTTAAAAAATAAATAAATCACCGGCTTTTCGTGCCAAAATGCCGAGTTCCGGTGCGTACCCTTTAAAATAAAAGGCTGCAGGATTAAAACAGGAAGTCAAGTTAAAACTTCCATATAATATATGTGCCCTGCGATTGGCTGGCGACCAGTTCAGGGTGTATCCTGCCTCTCCCCCAGAGTCAGCTGGGATAGGCTCCAGCACGCCGGTGACCCTGAGGACAAGCGGTATGGAAAATGGATGGATGGATTATTTCGCTTTTTTATCCACTGTGCGTAATTGTGTAATCTAATGTAAACACGATTGTCGTCACATTATTTACAGTTTGTTTGGAGTTATGGGTATCATACAGCATTGGGGTCAAACATATGGCCCGCGGGCCAGCACTGGCCCGTCAGGGGGTCAAATCTGGCCCGCGGGCATTGTTCTGCCCATCAGGGAAGTTTTAGTTAATTTATACATATAGACTCTTATTTTGAAACTCATGCTTTTATTTTGACACAAGCACAAGAACACAAGAACTGGAAGTGCTGTTAGTCATGTGGCATAACATGCATAAAGCTAAGCGAGAGAAAAAAGATTGGCGCGCCTCCATTCCATATGCAGTAAGAGAGTAGGGTTGGGAATCGATAATCGAGAACCGATTGGAAACGGGACTAACATTGCGGTTCTCCTGGAGTTTTGGTTCTCAGTTTCGATGCCTACAGTCCGCCCACCCCGAAGAAAAAGTGGAGAAAACCAACGAAGCAGAACGCACATGAAGACGTGCTTGTGCCCAACGACGGCGGCCGTGATCCTCTTTATACTCCCGCACGACCGACAGCGCCCGCGTTGCATCATGTGACCGACACATTGGGCTGCTCGGCCCCTATGCGGCACTTGATGCGCACATGGCACAAATTGTCACTGCGCACAGAATGCTGTGGAGATCATCATTAGTTTGTAAGGTGTGGTGAGTGGGTTGAGCCTTTCAAGATTTCCGGATGCATGTGGAAATGTATGTAAATTTAAAATGATTTCTAAATAAGTTGTTTTATAAAAGCTACAGTACATACAGTTTATATATATGCTGTGATCTGTAAGTTGCAACTGTAAATGACAACACTGATTCATAATGTTGAAATTGCACTCATTTTTGTTGGCATTTGAGATTGCCCATATGATTTAAAACAATATTTACAATAACATAATAATTACTCAGTGTGAATATCTTCCCAAAATGTAGTTGAAATTATATACACCGAAAAAATGGTTCAAAAACATTGAATTGTCTTTATTCATAGTTTATGAGGCCACGCATATACTGGTCCGGCCCACTTGAGATCAAATTGGGGTGAATGTGGCCCGCGAACTAAAATGAGTATGACACCCCTGGCATACAGGATACGAACCAGGGACAACCTGTGAGTTTCCTGATGATATCTCATAAGCAGACACGCAAAGATAGACACAAATGTGACAATCCATCAGACATGGTTGGTGACATATGGATGAACAAACAGAAAGACAATGTGGATTAGAAATGGATGTGTGTGATTGCTGGTTTCACACAGACATCTTGTGCGCAAGCAACAATGATGCGCTGAATACTGGTGGAGTGATTGGGGGTGCAAAGGAGCACAGTGCTGATGAGGAATGTGAATGTAAAGGTTGTGATTAAGGAAGGGGGAAGGAAGAAAATGATGGCTGCAGGAGAGGCATAGACATGGTAGAAGGGGAGCAGAGAGGAGTATGTCAGCTAGAGAACAATAAATAGCATTCATGACACGTCTCCAGGGGTATTGACTTGATGGCTTCCTCCTAATAGCAGCTAAAATAATTAATAACTTCCTCTGCTGCTTTTTTTCCACACTTTGTCTCCTTATTTGCTCACACATACACACTATGCATACATATATACAGTATGTGCTAATGGGTGAGTAAATGGTATAGGTAGGAAATGCCTGTACCCTGAACATCCATCTGAGCAAGACATATGCTGTCATGAGATGGGAAAGAAGAGTCCTGTTCTAATGTTCACTCACATGAATAAATGATGGTGTTAAGAAGCGACAGTCTGGGTGGGAGGACGGGCAGGCAATGGGGGGTTTACACACAGACACACACTCACATGCGCACACACACAGCCACACGTATTTATTTTTTGCATGAATGATTCCTCAGGACCCCAGAACCAATGCTCTGGAACAAAGGCTACCGCTGGTGTCCTCCGTCTTGGTGGTATCTGTATACATGTGTGTCTGCCGCAGCACGTGTGAGCGCATGCTCATTGTGTTTCATGGCATGTGTGTGACATGCAGATGTTTATGGCCTGGGGGCACAAGGGGAGAGAGGATAGAAGGACTACAGACAGGGAGGGAGGACCAAAAAGGGGAACAGGGATAAAGAGTGAGATGTTGAAAGCAAGCCGCAGGCTGTCTGTGTGCTCACTCATTTTAACCCCCACCCCCACCAACCATCACTACCACCACTACTTTATTGGAAGCCTAGAGTACAGATAAAAAGCCATTCTGGTCTTGAGGACAATACTGGCCATCACGCTGCCAAGCTTCCTCCTCTTGGTATCACAAGCAAGCGATGCTAGACCCGCGTTGAGTTTTTGTTTGTTTTCAGTTGTCCACACAGTTCTGCCCCTTTTGCACTAATCTCGTGGGCTGCTGTAAAACCTGTAATTTTCAAACCTGCATTGGTATCTCAACTTTTTTGTTGTTCCCCATGAAGGTCTGGCAATTTTGTAACTTAACTTGATGTCATGTTATCTGCCAAGTTTTGCTCAGTACAGGTGTAAACTTATCAGACGAATGTAAAAGAGACTGTTGCTGTGCTGAAATGAAGGTGACTGTTATCCATCTTCATGCAAAGCTAAGTTAAATTGTGCATAATTAACACACCAGGGGGCTGTCTAAACTTTCTGGAAAATGTGGTGTTTGGACAGGTCAGGTCAAGAATTTGAAAGCGAAAGCAGTATTATAGGGTCGGTTGTGCACAAGCCACTTACGACCGATCCTCCCCCTCTCTGTCAATTTGAACATGCTTCTAGAATTTGTGTGTGTGTGAGTGTGCATATTTAAAGCAGAATATGCATTAGTCAATGTCGTTTTAAACTGATTAGTGTACACTGGTTACCCCTTACATTTTGTTGGTGAAACGAGTTACTTAAAACCTAGTAATAAGCCTAGGTGTTGAAGGATTAAGTCCACTTCATTGTAGTCATCAGTAAAAAATGTTTAAGGAGCCCTCAGCCTTTTTGAGTCTCAATTCAAAGTCATTGTAATGTTACTTAATTTACCTCTCAATCCTCCAGCATTTTGTTGTACTGTATGTATACAAGCACTGTGATATTTGTGGCCACCGTGTTCATAGCACGTTGATAAAAAGGGATTTGTGCAGATAGCTTGATCTTTTGTGTATAGTGGACATGCAATGTCTCAGCTGCAGAACTGTGGAATACGTATATTTATTTCCGTGCATGCTCGCGTGCACGCCTGTGTGTGTTTGTGGCTACATTAGCAGATGTGTTTGGCTGGAAGTCATTTATATGGTAATATGTCATTTACCTCTGAAATGTATTTTCTTCAGTAGTGCCAAATACAGCCTATCCACACTTGGAAAGCAATGAGAGGGTGTGTTGATTTTGATCAGATGGTGCTAGGGTTAGGCACCTGTACCTTGCAATAAATAGATCACGGGGAAGTATACAGGTATGTGTGAGACTGTGCGTGTGCGTGCGAAGCACAATTAACTAAGCTTATGTTGTTAGAAATTGCCCATATTTTGCAGAGATACTGTAATATGTGCATACAGTACATTATGTTTTAGGTTCATTTCATTGCAGGGAAAGAAAAAAAGTGACTACAAAAAGTGACTAGCCTGTAATAATTTACTTTCGTTGTCACAATTCAGAAAAAGAATGTCCTAACTCTCAGACATGGAGCTCTCCAAATCTACTATGTACTCGGGTATAAAGATCCATAAGTAATGGTCATTTGTGGGCACGGGCTGATATCATATTCTGACGATATGATAACTTTGAGCAAAAATAATGCAATTACAGCTCTAAAATGTATAAATTTCACATTGTTGGGTAATTAACAACTTTTTTTTGCAATTGAACACACTATTTCATTGTTAAACAACATATAGAATATTTGTTACATTGGTAAATAAGTCCCTTGTTAAGTTGAAATAAAGCAAATCAAAATAAATGTGGTACCTTAAAGGCCCAGGAAACCCACCAAAAATGTTGACATACCACAGAGAAGTGTTGTTAACAAGTCTACCTAATTTGAGTGAATAAAAAAAATCTGAAAGTATATAAAATAAGGCTACCAAATCATGAAGAATTAAGCCCGCCCTCCAGCTGCAAGACTGTCAGCTAAATGCTCCCTTTTAACAGTCAATCACGTACATGCCTGACTGCCTTTGGCTCTTTGCGTCTCACTGCCACACGCAGCCGCAAGTTGTATGTCGCTGTGTCCATTAAACAGTTAATTTTCTCCGATGATGTCCTAGTTAACCATGCTATCTACCTATCTAATAGCAAGCTTACAGTTTTTATTTCACAAATGCAAGACACGCTAACTCTAGTAGCTGGTTGTAAATGTTCATGACGGAGTTCTCATAAACTAAAATGTAAAAAAAATCATGGCACAGGTACGGTGCAATCGAAAAAATTTGTGGTTTTGAAAGCAAAACTTTCAAACAGTGGTGTACCTTCAAACCGGTAACCAGTCCATGCCTAATCACGTTTATGTATTAGCAGCAAGAAGCGATCTTCTCAGCAGAGTGGCTAAGCACCGAAAGCAGTACTCATCCTAATTAGAACACTATCACCCATCCATCCATCCTTGTCTGTGTGTGTATCTTTGTGTGTTTTTATTTGTATGTACTGTATTTTCACGAGCATAAGGCGCACTTAGGCTTACATGGAAAAGGATGACGCGCTGTGGCAACCCCTAACGGGACAAGCCGAAAGGAAAAGAAGAAGAAGGCGCACTTAAAAGTCATACATTTTCTCCAAAATGGACGGGGCGCCTTATAATGCGGCGCGCCTTATGTGTGGACCGAGTTCCAAAATCTATAAATGTTGTTGTGTGATGAGCGCTCCGCTTGACTGACTGGGAGCATTTCCTGCCGGCACGCTGCTTATACAGAGGAAAAGCGGACGTGGCTGAGGACAGCATGCAGACGTAAAGGGGGAAGGGTGCGCGTGAAGGAGGACGCTAAAGGCACGACCCCTGTGGTATATAGTGCCGGTCAAGCCAGCCTCCACTCGTAAAGTAGCCATCAAGCCAGCCGCCCCTAATTTTGTTCATACTAGGCATTACGTTAATAAGTCGCCAACTCGCGGCGAAAGCCACCTTCAAAATAAAAGCTTCCCAATGCGGACGTCAATGCTCTTTGGTTAAGGAATGCAACCAGCAAGGTTAATTTGAATCTTGACATGCATTAAAAAAATGTAGTTTATTACTTTTCTGAGACTTTTATTTTGAAATACAATATCAGATCTTCATCAAACCTCTTTTAGTGGAGTCCTTGGTGGTCTGTCACACAGATCTGGACTTGTCTTGCGATACCAATGGGATTATGTTGGGGTGGCTTTGGCTCAGTAGGTAGAACAGGTTCGAATCCCTGCTACGACTGTCCCCATGTCGAAGTGTCCTTGGGCAAGACACTGAACCCTAATTTGCTCCCAGTGGGCCAGGCAGCGCCTCGCATGGCAGCAGTCGCCCATTGGTTTATGAATGTGTGTGTGAATGTGAGGCTTTGTAAAGCGCTTTGGGCACTGTGATGATGTAGATAAAGTGCTATATAAGTGCAGTCCATTTACCATTTATTTTCCCCAAGATAACAAATAAACTAAATTTTTTAATGTATCTCAAGATTCAAATTAACTTTGCTGGTTGCATTCCTTAACCGAAGAGCACTGACATCCGTATTAGTGGGAAACTTTTATTTTGAAGGTGGCTTTTGCCACGAGTTGGCGACCTATTACCGTAATGCCTAGTATGAACAAAATTAGGGGCGGCTGGCTTGACTGCTACTTTACGAGTGGAGGCTGGCTTGACCGCAGTCGAAAACTGCACCTACGAAGAGATACGCTGACGAAGCACATTTTAAACTGCAAGCTATCAGTTACGCGGAGGAAAATGGGAATCGAGCAGCCGGGAGAGAATTCAAGATCAACGAATCCATGGTTCGCAAGTGGAGGAAGCAGGAAAACGAGCTTCGCCAAGTCAAGAAGACAAAGCTGAGTTTCCGCGGAAAAAAAGAAAAACAAAATGCGGAAACAAGGCGAGGTGGCCCGAGTTGTAAAACCAACTCGAGCAATGGCTTAATGAACTCCAACCGCTGAACATCGGTGTAAACAAGGGCGTTCAAAGTGAAGTTGCGAACAGAGTGGGAGCCCGGCAAGTTACGCCACAATTTGTGAATGGATTGTGGATGCTTGGGCTAACGTGTCTGCTTGCACTGTTGTTCGAGGTTTCGTAAAAGCCGGTATCATTTCTGCGGAGCCGCACGGCAACGAGACTGACTCGAACCTGGCATGTTTGATTGAGAACTTGCCCAGCTGTTCATTTCGGATACAGAACATGAGGACCTTGATGGATTTGTGGATGAGGATTGATCAAAAAATAACGTGAGTACATTGTAAAATACTTTAATAAAGTACAACTGAACTCAGTTTTGCTCCCGCTGCCTTTTTAAAAATATTGTTTTAGCGTGCATGCATTCTACCGTATGTTTTAAGCTAGCGTATGTTTTACCATGCCTGTGCCCAATAATACGGTGCGCCTTATGTATGTGTTAAATACAGAAATTGACCCCGTAACTGAGACTGCGCCTTTTAATACGGTGTGCCCTATGGTTGTGAAAATACAGTATATGTGTTAGTGTGTCAGGCCGACAACCCCTTCGGTGGTATCCTGTGATCCTTGAATAACAACCAAGGCTGTTTCTTTGGTGATAACTATCATTAACATGCTGATTACAGGTCTGAGGATCTTGAAATAACACATACACACTAGGGAAGTGGATCAATACTTGCGTGCTGGGGTAATAATGGATCTGGCTGCTCTGCACAGATGAGAGACAGGGGGCCTAGTACACTAGTGCAGGACAGTGTAGATGGAGGCAGAGGTTGAAGTTGCTTGTTCTGATGGAGCATTATCCTTCTTGCACCTCGCTGCTGGTCTTGTCTAATATGAATACAACTGTCTAAGCAGAAGTATAAACTTGTTTGTGTTCATAGACCTATAGGAAAGTTGTCCAGTCGGTATTTGATTAATGCAAATGGCCTTGCTAGGACAGCTAATATGACCTTTCTTATTCGGGAAATTTGTTTGAATGCATTGGGAAACTCAGAGCTGATCACATGTGGAGATGAACGTAAATGTCAGGTATGAGGTATGTAACAAATAGTTGGCAGGTTTTACTCGCAAACTCAAAACTGGCCGCCATCTTTGTGGAATTTTCTTTAAATTTTTTATTATTCCTTTTTAAACATGGAATGAGCACTTCAAACGCCTCTTGTTGTGTATTGTCTAAAACCCTCCATAGCAAATACATTCACAAAAAAACAATTGATTGCTGAAGTACATGACCTATTCTACTGCCCACACTGCTCTTCTCAACAATAATGTTCCATTTGTGCCAGTTAAATCGAGTTTTTAGGGCAAGTGAAGCAGTTTGAACCATCACATTTATTTTGACGTCGACATTTTGTAAATTCAGCCCATACGAGCAACTGCTGGATATTTTTAACTGAAACATGTCAGCTTATCAGAGAGGGTGTTCAGACAAAATAAATCGGCGAGGAAATATGCGAAGACATCATTACATTTGACTGTTTTACTCTAATTTGAAGTAGTGCTCGGCGATATATTGTGAAGCTCGATTCGATTGATATTTTATTACTACTCTATGGCAAAATGGGCTCGTTGCGTGTAGACAACATGGAGGAGAGCTGCTAGCGAGTCAGAAATAGTTCCAAAATAGGGCTTGTAACGTCTATCACTGTGAAATAACTGTAGTCTGTATGAAAAATATTGTGAGAAAGACAGGCATAGCCATGTAAAATCACCCCAAAGTGAAGCACGTTATCGACGGCGATACATGTATCAAGCTAAAGAGAGCTGTGACTCCCTGTGCCAATCCTGTAATCTCAACAAAACAAAACTAACAGGATCTATTTTCAGCTCCTCTCGGTATGAGAGGTCTAGCACCAAATGGAGGGACGTAACGTCAACAATCTCATTCTATACAGGTATACTGTAACCAAAGACATGATTCATATTTATATAGTGGGGGAAAAAAATATTCAAATGCTCATAAAAAAAAAATCGGATCCCAGATACAAGTTGCCCTTGCCTGAACTTTATATTAATGTCAGGGAGAAAGTTACAGCGTGTCAGCTGTAAAACACTTTTCTGCGACTACCGACTGGTGGAATAGTCACGCAGTGTAACATACTTCACTACCTTGAAGACTGGGAGCTGAAAAGTACCTGTTTGCAGACATGCTATGCACCCAAAGATCATATTGGCGAGACAATTGCACAAGGACTTAAAGATGCCTGAAATCCTAGGAAGGTTGATGAGGAGAATCAGGTCAGGTTGCTACAGTGGCTTCTCGTATACTATATTGACAAAGGTTTACGCTCACCTGCCTTGATTCACATATGATTTTAAGTGATATCCCATTCTAAACCCATATGATTTAATATGATGTTGGTCTACCCTTTGCAGCTATAACAGCTTCAACTCTTGTGGGAAGGCTTTCAACAAGGTTTAGGAGTGAACTTTTACCCATTCTTCCAGGAGTATATTTGTGAGGTCACACACTAATGTTGGACAAGAAGGCCTGGCTCACTGTCCACTTGAAATTGAACTCAGGTTCATCCATACCAAATTCTCTTATCCATGTCTTTATGCACCTTGCTTTGTGCACTGGTGCACATACGTATATGTTGGAACAGGAAGCTGTAATCACTAGTGATGGGCATGGCAGTTCTTTTGAGTGTACTGAGTCATTCTAATCAGTTCTTTAAAAAGATTCATTCACCGAATCGTTCAGTTCTTTTTAACAAAATCATTCAAGTGCTTCCTCATTCAGTTAATGATCCATCCCTGAGGTTCATGTTCACTCAACACGTTCACCGAATGACTATGCGTTGTTGTTGTCACATATTGTAAACTAAAAATGAGTTCAATTGTTTTATTGCGATGTTCTTCTTCTATTCTTTTTTTACTGTAGTCCTGTAAGCTCCATGCTTGCATCACACCACACTAGCGTTGGGCATCGTTTGAATTTGAGCCATTCCGGTCCCGATTCTTTATTTCGATTCCGGTTCCAAACAATTCTCCATTCCGATTCTTGCAGGGGGCTGGGACAAAAAACGTTTGCATGGTTTAAATAAAGGGTGTCCAAATTTTGAACATCCATTTTCTTAGCAGCCTGCAGCATAAACTAAAATTTGACTCTGTATTCAAACCTTTGAACTAAAAGGCAATGTGTGTGCAACTAACCCAATTAACTTATTCATTAATTATTGTTTCAGCTAAAAGTTAAATACAGCATTGTTAAAATAGTTATTTGTGACTGTTTTATCATGGCAAACGGTTTATGTGTGACTTCCTGTTTCAAGCATGTAGCCTTTTATTTTGAAGGGTACACACCGGAACTCAGCATTTGGGCAAAAAATGTTAGTTCACACGTCACCGGTGAATTTTGACAACGAAGTTACCAAACACTATAAAACGTTGATTCGTTTACCTACCCACCGATGAGACACAAAGTTAGTGCTTGTGAGACAACGTTTTTGTGAATTTTGTCACAATTCATTGTAAAGTTGCTAGTTTGACCTTTGGTAAAGTTTTAGCTCAATATTAAGCTTGGAATGCGACTGTTTTTACTTTCTTTCCAGTATGTAATTTATTTGATTTTTGTGTCTGTCATCAGCTCTTACGTTGGTTTGAAGACTAAAATAAACGCTAAAAATCATCAGTGCAAGAGTGCTCCCAGTGTTTAACTTGTTAGCTGCCTCCATGTTGTCAGAGACGTATTTGATTGTTTCACTCACCCAATTGACTTGACTGAAGTTTCGCATGGTGTAAACTGAGGCTCGGAGCGGGAGGGACTGTGTCATACTTCTACACATCGTGAAAGCCTCCTTTGTACAATATAATCTTAATCCAGATGTTGCACAAAGGTGACTGGTCATTTATTTTAACATAGTTAACACCTTTCTTCGCCACTGGCGTTGGGCACAAGCGCGCCTTCATGTGCCTTCTTCTTCATTGTATTTCACCGCTTCTGCGTTGTTTTTCGCCACTTTCTTATTCGCAGTCAGCGGACTGTAGGGATCGAAACTGGGAACCGAATTTTTTAAATTTGAACGATCCCGGGAGGACCGGAATGTTAGTCCCGGTTCCAATCGATTCTGGATTCTCGATGCCCAACCCTACACCACACTGCCCCTAAGAGGCCAAGGCGCACACAGCAGGAACAGCAAATACTACAGCCATTTTCCCCCGACTATCTGACATGCAATGAGACTGAAATTTTTCCTGTTTGAGGTAAATTAGGATTATCAAAATTATTTTTATTTGCTAAATATATATTGTTTTTTTAATTTATTCTTTTTAATATTATTATATTACTTGTTACTAATGTATTTCTGGTTGTTCTTTTAAATATTAAACGTTGAGTTTTGGTAGTTATTTGTATCGGATCGGGACTCTGTATCGGCAGATACTTAAAATCAAAGACTCTGACTCGGGTGCAAAAAAAATGTGATCGGGACGTCCCGAGATACAACATATTGCTTTGAAATGTGGTTTTGTGTCGATTGTAGACTAGTTGAAGCTTGGTATTGTCTCAAAAACACATGTACTGTACTCTTGGTGGGACTTTGTTCCATGTTGCTTCGAACTGTGTGTTTTAGCTGTGTAAACACATCCGCACAGATTCAAAGAAGAGCACAGTGGCAAGGTGGCCGGTAACACTCTTCTACTGGATGAGCTCGTTTTATATACAGAAAAATTAGGAGTGAATTTTTGTATTAATATTATAGTTTTTCAAACATGTCAAGTGTGTCATCAAGTGACTGAGCTGTGCTGACTTGAGGAAGTTGCTTTAACATCACCAGAAAACAACTTATAAAGACTGGTGCTGCTGGGAAGTACAAGTGACGGGAGACAGGTGTTGTGATTCGTGTTATTGGTATTTTTATCTCGTGTGGTCATCGATCTGCATGACTAAAGACATCTTGAGCATAACAACACAACAACTCAGTGGCTTCAGCCCTGCCACAAATACTCAAACACTCAACTCAACTTTATTTCTAGAGCAGCACTCTTCCTCATTCAACTAGTGCTCAGATCAGTACACATTCATTCACACTGGCGTGCGTGTCTAGTGTTCCTGCCAAGTAGACCTCCCTCCTCGCCCCCATCCGTTACCATAGCAGCCTCTCTCCCTCGCTGTTTCTCTTGTTCTCCTGCTCTCTTTGCTAAGGGGCAACAGTGCAAAGAGGGGAGAACTGGTAGAAAAGGAGGGAGGCTATAGAGTGTCTAGAAAACTGCGTGTGCGTGTGTCTGCGTGTGTACTGTTTTGCCCTCACCAACTGGGTTTCATGTAGCCAATCGTATGCTTGCCTTCTGTGGCACTTTCCTGGACTCAGCCAATCATTGAACTCAGCATGAACTACACGCAAGTGTACAAATGCACGCACACATTAAACACAAAGATACTTTGTTGCAGAAGTTGAGTTCAGCATGTTATAGTAAAATTGCCTCTCTATGGGTGAAAATCCTCCCACTAATTAGCTATCTTTCTTTTTTTTTCACTAGTCTTTTCTCTTGACACATTCTGTCTATTCTTATATTACCTCCTGTGTGGGTACAATGTTTTACTGTACATGTTTAGTTAAACCAAACCGCTCTTGCTCTCTTCTGTTGCTCTGACTTGGAGGACAAGTGTTGGACACACACGCACAGATGCACACGTATACACACACACACACACACACACACGTACAAACACACACACACACGCGTATATACACACACACACACACACACACACACACACAGCTGTTGAGTTCTTCCTGTTGACCATCTGGTCATGAAGCCAAATTCGCCCCTTCACTATTTCTTCCTCTTCTTTTTTGTATTCAGTGTAAGTTATACATTTCTTGAAAATTACAATAACTGTCTAAAAAAAAAAATAACCAGCAGCCCAGGGAAAACTGCTGCATCCCTATTCAGTATATTTTAACATTAATTATTGTGGTGATCTAGAGTCCTCATATATATTTAATTTACATGTGCACACTTGGCTTCAAGTCAGCTGGTTAATGAAAGTAATATTTGTGAAATGGGAAGCACTTGAGTAACATTTTGAAATGAGAAGGGCATGGTTTGTTGCTATGAAATGTGCATGCAAAGGTTGTTGCTAAAATAACTGAAAGAGATAATAGTCATCGTGAATTATCTAATCTCAAGTAACAAACTAAAATTCACGAGAATCAATTAATGAGAGAATTCTGCTTAAAATATGTCTTACATTTTTAATGGAAAACTATCTAATGACCCTGTCACCATCATAGCTCAATGGCCAATCAATTTCGTACTCTTAGTTTATCTCTCCAGCTATTGATCTTGCTCCTACTTGTGAAAGTAGCTAGTAACAAGATGTGATTCCAAAAATCGTGATCAGAAACCCCTGACTCTTTAAAATTATATTTGCAATAAGCCCAGAGAACCATTTGTAGCTTTCATCAAAATACTCAAAAGATCAAGAATTGTAGGGCACTTTACACACCCTATTTCTTGTTTTGCTAAAATCAGACCTCTCACTCAAGTGAGACAGCACTCATCCAGGTCCATCTACGGCTGAGCAAATGGTGAGTCCGGCTTTCATTACTATGACAACCAGTAGAGCCTGCGATCTGTGACTAGAGAGTCTTCGCGGGTTGTCCCTTGTCGCCATCATCATGCGTAACCGTGGGCTGGATCTCGAAGGTAGGTGTACACATTTTGCCCGTGGTTTGGCCCTCTCCTCTACTGCATCGCTCGGTGGGGTGACTCCCGTCTTCTTGCCGGCAAGTATGTACTCTGGTCGGCTGCTTGCTTCTACTTGCAAAAGCAGAGCCCAGAGTGTGTGTGTGTTTTTTGGGGGGGGGGGGGGGGGGGGGGGGGGGGGGGGTTGTGAGTGCGTGTAAAGACAATAAAACCATTTTCACTCATGGAGGCAACAGTTCACTGTGCGTATGTGTTGCATTGACATATCTGGCACTGGAGAGACAACAGGAATAAGATCTGGAGATTACGGAAATGAAGATGTTGAGGTTCTCTCTAGGAGTGACCAGGTTGGATAGGATTAGAAATGAGTTCATCAGAGTAACAGCCAAGGTTAAATATTTTGGAGACAAACTTACAGAGAGCAGATTTTGATGGTTTGAACATGTCCAGAGGCGAGAGAGTGAGTATATTGGTAGAAGGACGATGAGGATCAAGCTGCCAGGCAAGAGAGAAAGAGGAAGTCCAAAGAGAAGGTTGATCAGAATCAGAATCATCTTTATTTGCCAAGTATGTCCAAAACACACAAGGAATTTGTCTCCGGTCGTTGGAGCCGCTCTAGTACAACAGACAGTCAATTTACAGAACACTTTGGAGACATAAAGACATTGACAAAAAACAATTGTGCAAAAAGATGCAGAGTCCTCTAGCACTTAGAGCAGTGCGAACTGACTAATATTGCAATAGTCCGGTGCAATGACCATTGTGCAAAGGGCGCTGAGACTCCAAGGAGTGTATGCGGTTTAAAGTGACGAGTAGTGCGATAATCTGGGACAATGTTGGTTGTGCAAATGTTACAGATACTCCTCAATCAGTGTGAAAATGGAGCAGATGCTACTCTGGCATGAGTGGCCAGTATATGCAAATAGTGCAGCATGGCGAGACAACCACAGTGAGTGCACGAGTAATACATAATTGGCCCCACAGAAATGTAACAACAAACTCAAGTAAAAAAATTGCCAGCTTTTTGTCATGGAATTATAGGTTAGCTGTTTAAGAAGAATTTTATAGGTTAGCTGTTTAAGAAGAATTTGTATTCCAAAATACATACCAATTGAAGGGTCGACCAGTCTCTTGTAATGGACTGTGTTCTTTCTGCCTTAGAGGTTCCACTGTTTCATTGTCAGGTGCCCATTCATGTGGCACATTTTTCTCTAAAGCCTGTAATTGCTGGCAATTGCTGCACAGATTCTTAATCAAAGTGATCTCAGCGATTATAGGTTCTTATCATTATTTGAAAATGATCATCATCAATGATTTGAACGTGCTGAAAGGTTAGTACTGGTAGATTGTCCGCAATCTTTTATTAAAAGTCATCGGTCATTAGATGTCTCATTCACCCTCACATGAACAAATTGTGTTTTAGCACTGCCCCCTTTTCTGAGCATTATCTGTAGCAGCTGGTTCAGCCCATCTTGTTGAGTTAAGGATGTGGGTGGAAGAAGGGATGGGGTGGAGACGTGATAGAGGGAGAGGAAAAAAGAGGGTGGATCTGTTGATTTACCAAGGACTCATCCAGTCTCCCCTCCCACACATTCTCCCTCTCCTCATATCCCTTCCGTACTGTATTCCAACCCCTCCCTCCTTCTCCGACACACCCACCCTCTCTTGACATGATGGTACAGCTCCAGAAACAGGAAGGAGCCGCAGCTCTATAAATAGAGAACTGCTCAGCCAGGAACCACACACATACACAAACACAATTTCCCCTCTGTCATTCCCTCATTTTCCTTCTCTCTTTCTTCCCACCACTGCTTCCCTACTTACTCACTTTATCCTTTGATTTGCACATTTGAAAACATTAATTACCATCAATGTCACACTGCTTCTTTAAAATAATCTTGGAAGCACGCTTTTTGACTCACCGATATTTATTGAGTGAGGGATTGTGGACCGGTGGTTTTTTTTTTGCCACTAGGTCTTTGTCAGGTCAGCAGGTTTACTCACCTTGTTCTCACTCTTTATTTCTTAAACATTCACACACAAATAAACACACAATCCACATAAATTAAATGGCTGCAATACAAAGGACAATAGCCTCTCTTGTTTTGATATGCATCCCCAAACTGCACAGATGTGTCCTCTACCTGTTTTTTTTGCCCAAACAGTCCCGTTTGTAGTATACGTTGTTGCGTCCTCCATTGTTCAGTATTCAAGGATTCATAAAAAACTCAAACAGTATTTAAAATGATAAGGACTTCCATTTGAATTGGGTCAAAATCAAAATAGAATATTTTTATTTAAAGGGTACATATGGAAAATTTACTTTTTAATTGCTGGTATACATATTATTGGGTTTCTGGAGTGCACGCCATTCCATCGTGTGAAATTAAACTAATAGGTAAATCGACACCCAGTTTCTTTGGGCATTACTTGGCAGCTAGGCTAGCCATAGATATGCCATTTTCAATCGACAGCCAGAGTCCAACCACCAGACTAAACCGAAGCACTATTGCAAAGTTCACTAACTGGCGGACCACGGTCCGGGTCCGGACCTAGAAGCAGTCGCATACGGACCACCATAGCAAAAAGGAAAGGTTATGATTCAAGACATACCGGGCGCTTCTATTTTAAGCGGCGCAGCATTATAGGCTTTAAGGTAGTGACGAACCATACCGACCAATCGCATGGAAGTTCCACCACCCCTTTAGCCAATCAAATCAGCATCTCAGGTGGTTATCAATGACTGCACGTGGCCAAGACAGAGACGTGGAGAAACGTAGCAGAGGAGAAAGAGACTCTGTGTGGAAGTTGAGTTAAAGATGGAGAAAGGCCATTACGAAACATTCAGGTTTTGAACAAACATAACCTCTAAAACGGTTCAGTAATTAAGATTTGTTCAATTATCCATCCATCCATTTTCTGAGCCGCTTCTCCTCACTAGGGTCGCGGGCGTACTGGAGCCTATCCCAGCTGTCATCGGGCAGGAGGCGGGGTACACCCTGAACTGGTTGCCAGCCAATCGCAGGGCACATACAAACAAACAACCATTCACACTCACATTCACACCTACGGGTAATTTGGAGTCGTCAATTAATCTAGAAAAGGGGAAAGTAACTTTTTTATTTTTCTGACAATAAGCACTTTATTTGAACATTACTTTTTATTTACTTGCTCTTATTTTGATATGCAGGCCTACTTTATTTATTAAATGATAGAACATTACACAGTTGTGCTCATATGTTTGATTACCTGTGCAGAATTTGTAAGATGTGTACAATTGTTTAAAGAAAACATAAAGGATCAGGTCAAACACATTTTATTAGATTTTTAATGGGATTTAAATTAAACTGTCAGGTCTTTCAGAAAAGCACAATCATTAAACAAAACATAACCATAAAGGAAATAATGACATGGTCCTTGTACATTCATCAGTCATATTTATAAAAAACATTTCACAAATTCTGACAGGGTATGTAAACTTATGTGCAAAGGTGTACATATCACCTGTCAGACAGTACATATTTTTTTAAGTAAGTATTCAGACCCTTTGCTCAGAATTTAGTAGAAGCACCCTTTTGAGCTAATACAGCCATGAGTCTTTTTGGGAATGATGCAACAGGTTTTTCACACCTGCATTTCGGGATCATCTCCAGTTCTATCAGGTTAGATGGTGAACGTTGGTGGGCAGCCATTTTCAGGTCTTTCCAGAGATGCTCAATTAGGTTTAAGTCACAGAGTTGTTCTGAAGCCACTCCTTCAGTATTTTAGCTGTGTGCTAAAGGTCTTTGTCTTTTTTTTTAAGGTGAAGCTTCGGCCCAGTCTGAGGTTCTGAGCACTCTGGAGGTTTTCGTTCAGGATATCCCTGTACTTGGCCGCATTCATCTTTCCTTCGATTGCAACCAGTCATCCTGTCCCTGCAGCTGAAAAACACACCCACAGCATGATGCTGCCACCAGCATGCTTCACTGTTGGGACTGTATTGGACAGGTGATGGGCAGTGCCTGGTTTTCTCCAGACAGGCCACTGAAAATTAAGGCCAACAATTTCTGTCTTGGTCTCATCAGACCAGAGGATCTTATTTCTCACCATCTTGGAGTCCTTCAGGTGTTTTTTAGCAAACTCTATGTGGGCTTTCATGTGTCTTGCACTGAGGAGAGGCTTCCGTCGGGCCACTCTGCCATAAAGCCCCGACTGGTGGAGGGCTGGAGTGATGGTTGACTTTCTAGAACCTTCTCCCATCTCCCGACTGCATCTCTGGAGCTCAGCCACAGTGATCTTTGGGTTCTTCTTTACCTCTCTCACCAAGGCTCTTCTCCCCCAATTGCTCAGTTTGGCCGGATGGCCAGCTCTAGGAAGGGTTCTGATCGTCCCAAACGTCTTCCATTTCAGGATTATAGAGGGAACTGTGCTCTTCGGAACCTTAAGTGCAGCAGAATATTTTTTGTAACCATGGCCAGATCTGTGCCTAGCCACAATTCTGTCTCTGAGGTCTTCAGGCAGTTCCTTTGACCTCATGATTCTCATTTGCTCTGACATGCACTGTGAGCTGTAAGGTCTTATATAGACAGGTGTGTGGCTTTTCTCATCAACTGGGATGTTTGGCTAAATTGTCCGTGTGGTGTCCTGGGGTGTCCTGTTTGTGCTTGGTGATGTGTGCACAGATCTGATCCATTAATTGACAAGTGCAATTCAGTGGCTTGTTGATGAAGTGCTGCCGAGACAAGGGAAAATACAATCAAGTCTTTATGGACACTGGCTTCACGGGGTGCATATGGTTATATTTCCCATTGGTGGCTTTGCACAATCTTGATTCATTTGCAGTCTGGATGTGTAGGTTTGACTGTCTCCTGCTCTGGAGGGAGTCTTAGTATCTGCAGAAGTCTCCAACAAGAAGTTGGTTGTTGCTTTTTTTGAAAAAATAGTCACTAGACTGGAGCGGCACGGTGAACAACTGGTCAGCACGTCTGCCTAACAGTTCTTACGACCCGGGTTCAAATCCGGCCTCGCCTGTGTAGAACTTGCATGTTCTCCCCGTGCCTGCGTGGGTTTTCCGGTTACGTCACACATTCCAAAAACATGCATGGTAGGTTGGTTGGTAGGTATGAATGTGAGTGTGAATGATTGTTTGTCTATATGTGCCCTGCGATTGGCTAGCCACCAGTTCAGGGTGTACCCCGCCTCTCGCCCAAAGTCAGCTGGGATAGGCGCGAGCGTACCTGCGACCCTAGTGAGGATAAGCGGAATGGAAAATGGATGGATGGATGGATGGATAGTCACTAGAGATGTCAGAACAGGTCGCTAAGTTGGCAACACTGAGTAGCCCTCGCTACACAAGCACAGCACAACGCTCTAGTGCCGTCCCCGGTTGTTATGGTAATGAAAGCCATACTCGGCATTTGCATGAGACAGACTCGTGCCGCCAAAATGACAGATTTCAACCAAAGTGCTGTAATTCTTTATCATTTGTGTATTTTGACCAAAAACGGCATTGACCTTTTATTGAGACACCTGTTAGTTGTTTGAAATTGTGCATATTACAAGTGTTCTAATCAGGGGTGTGTACAGGTAGCTGACTAGCAGGCGCTCTCTCTCTCTCTCTCTCTCTCTCTCTCTCTCTCTCTTGCTCTCTCTCTCTCTCTCTCTCTCGCTCTCTCTCTCTCTCTCTCGCTCTCTCTCACACACACACACTTCTTTGGGATTGATGGGATTGCAGCCAAAAACTTCTTTTTTTTGTTTGTTTAATACTTTCCTCCCGCACACTTTGTTTTTGTATTCGGTCCATTCTTTCACATCCAGTTAACTGACTGTTTTCTTATAGAGGAGCCATCCAGTAATGTAGACTGAATAGTGTGAGAAGTTGGAAGGTGCTTCACTACTTTGTCACATCCAACCCTCAGACTTCCCTTAGATATGTGGTCTATTTTTGGGGAGACCAAGTATCTCTCTTACAGCATAGAGAGAAACACCACACAAAAAGCTGCTTGATAACACTCCTAATTGCACACCATTATTTGGATAGCTGCTTAGATGTTAATCTGTTTTTGATGGATCATCACTCTGAAAAATATATTTCATACCAGAGATTACTTAAACGGAGGTTAGTCAGTTTTAATTCCATTTTTTTCCACCTTTTAAAGAGATATTTTATTGTCTGTTTGATGCACAAAAGTTGCACACTAGCTTTACACTGCAGGTCTTAAATGTCCCATTTAGTGCCTCGAAAGGATTTTTTTACCACTTACATCTTATTTTAAGTGACCCATATCCGATATCAGTCAGTTCATTCATTTACATGCACTGAAGAAAACCGAGCCGTTGCATTAGGTGAATTGAAACCAGATTTTCAAAGGGGAAATTTTAAGGTAATTTATTTATTTTAAACTAGTTTTACCCATCAGGAGGCTGTGGTGAAAATGATGAGGACATGCTTCCTTACTTCTGAAGTGGCTGCCAATTCTATCAAGATTTTACTGAGCACTGCTGTTGAAGTTTTACCCGCACCTTGTGATTTCATTGTTGATCATTTTAATAATAAGCTGAAATCAACACTGGACTCATTTGGCCCAATTTTAATTAAAAACCTAAAAAATAACCCAACACCACTGTGGAGAAACAACACCATGAAACAGTTGAAAAGGAAATGCAGGAATGCAGAGAGGAGGTAGAGAAAAGAGTAAACTTACTCCATTATGAAATATTCCTTGAACAGCTCAAAACATTAAAAAAAAGCGGTCAAATAGGCATGAATATCACATTGTTCAAATATCATCGCAGATAATAAAAACAATCCCAAATTCTTATTCTTCACCATAGATCCTCCAAGATAAAATGACACCGTGTGAGGATTTTGCAGTCCAATTCAGAAGTATGTAGGATTGCAGCTACAATATTAGATATCCAGTCTTTTATCCCAACAAAATGTTATTTTTAACAGTCCTGGACAGTTGCTTTTGCTAGAGGAAACACTGGAGAGTTTTGCCTTTGTTGATGCTCGTACACTTGGTTGAGTCAAATAAACCTAAAAACCTGCCTCTTAGATCCGATTCCGACATCACAGTTATAAACATTTTATGAATTCTTTGAGGAATAACTTTTAAACATTGCTAAATGCTCTCTTCATATGGGTGTGTTCCTCGCTGCCTTCAAAACAGCAGTGGTGAAGGCCCTTCTGAAGAAGGCCAATTTAGATCACGTTTTTTTAATAATTACCATCCTGTATCCAATACAGAAACAGTTTTTTAACCAAATTAATTTTTTTAACCAAATAAACAATTTTTTTTAAAAAACAGAACTCATCCAATTGTCCATTTTCCGTACCGCTTATCCTCACTAGGGTCGCTGGCGTGCTGGCGCCTATCTCAACTAACTCTGGGCGAGAGGCGAGGTATACTTTGAACTGGTCACCAGCCAATCGCAGAGCACATATAGACAAACAAGCATTCACACTCACATCCACAACTACGTGCAATTGAGTCTTCAGTTAACCTACCATGCATGTTTTTGGAATGTGGGAGGAAACTGGAAAACCCACGCAGGTACGGGGAGAACATGCAAACTCCACACAGGTGGATTTGAACCTGGGTCCTCAGAACTGTGAGGCAGATGTGCTAAACAGTCGCCCACCGGGCCGCAACAGAAATCATATTTTAGAGAAATATCAGTCTTGTTCTATGATGAACCACAATACCGAGATAGCCCTTTTAAAGATTCTAACTGACAACAGGTGTAATGCAGACTCTCAAAATCTCAGTCTTTGTTCTACTGTACCTTAGCTCTGCCTTTGATACAGTACATCACATTTTATTCAACAGACTCAGAAATCTGATCGGCCTCTCTGGTACTGTTTTTAAGTGGTTCAGTTCTTATCGCTCAGATCATTTTTTCTTTGAAAATATGGGTACATTTTCCTCAGCAATGCATGAAATTAAGTGTGGGGTGCCCGAAGGGTCAATTTTAAGTCCACTACTTTTTAATCTTGATGTTTACCCTGGGGGACGTGATCATTAGTCACGGGATCAGCTTCCACAGTTATGCAGATCACATACAGCTGTATATCGCCGTGTCTCCTGACGACACTGGGCCTATTGATGCCCTTTTAAAATATATATTATAATAATAATAATATGTATTTTAGATATAAAGTCATGGATGGCGGCGAAATTCCTGCAGCTCAACCAGAACAAAACAGTGGTTTTAGTCATTGGTCCTGAAGGTGAGAGAGAGAAAGCTTTGCCCAAATTACACAATTTTAATCCCTCACAATATGCAAAGAATCTGGGTGTCATTTTTGACTCTGGGTGTAATTTTATTCGACATACTAAAAATGTTACGAAACGGTTTTTAATCATCTTAAGAACATATCCACCGTCTGCCCGTTTCTCTCTCAAACTAACACAGAGGTGCTGATACATTCTTTTATCTCTTGTCGAGTAGATTATTGTAATTCCCTACTCTCTTGTTTTACGAAAAAAGTCTATTGCTAGTCTGCAGTTACTGCAAATCTCTGCTGCACGTTTGCTGACGAGGACCAGAGGGCGGGTGCACATTACACCAGTTTTAAAATCGCTGCAGTGGCTCCTCATGTGTTTCAGGATTGATTTTAAGGTTATTTAATTAGTTTTTAAATGTCTTAATGGTTATCTGCTGTCTTATTTATCTGACCTGCTTTTATCATATCAGCCCTCGCGTATCCTGAGGTCCTCTGGAACTGGGCTTTTTTAATGATTCCAAGAGCTAGACTAAAAACCCACATGGAGGCTGCGTTCAACTATGATGGCCAAAAGTGAGGGAACAGCCTGCCAGAGAAAATCAGGACTCAGAGACTGTTGTTTTTAAGAGGAGGCTTAAGAGTGCCTTTTAAGTTTGTCTTGACCGATTTTTTTGTATTGTTGTATCACCTTTTCTTTTTAGCTCCAGTGTTTTCCCCTAGGGGGCTTCCACACGAGCAGATTGTCTATGGTTTGCCTGTGGGGATGTTGTGTGTGTGGCCCTTCTTAGTGTGTATGCTCCCCTTAGCTGGCCTTTGCGCACCTAGTGTGCCTCAGTGCCAGGCCATGTAACTACTCACAGTTAATATGTACGCATCTGTGTGTATGTATCTGTATGTGTCTTTGCATGGGGGTAGGAGGGGTGGGTCTTGTGAAGTACTTTGTGTTGCACTTTTATGTATGAAAGGTGCTAAACAAAGTTTGATTTGATTTGAGTCTGTAAGGTTAGCACATCTGCCTCACAGTTCTGAGGACCTGGGTTCGAATCTGGCCTGTGTGGAGTTGGCATGTTTCTCCGGGTTCCTCCCACATCCCATTTTTTTAGAAGAAGTATCACCTTTATTGTCATGAACATGCATGGATGCAGACGAAATTTGTTCTCTGCAGTTTACCCATCACAGTGGAACTTGTTACTGCAACACAATTGAGCAGGGGGCAGCTGAAGCACCTGGGGAGCAGTTCAGGGTATCAGTGTCTTGCTCAAGGACACCACAGCCGTGAGTCTGGGGGATGGTCCAGTCGGGGTCTTGAACCTACGTCCCCCACGGTGGCAGGCGTGATCTTAACCATTGGGCTATGGTTGTTTGTTTCTATGTGCACTGCGATTGGCTGGTGACCAGTTTGGGGTGTACCCCGCCTCGCCCCAGAGTCAGCTGGGATAGGCTCCAGGACGCCTGCAACCCTAGTGAAGATAAGTGATACGTAAAATGGATGGATTGATGGATTGAGTCTGTAAGCCAGCCGATCAGAATTTTATTTTTTTGCTGAATTGTGACATCACAATTTTGTGGATTTAAATAATACCGCCCCCATAGTTGTTGTTTTTTTTTAAATAGGGACTGGGGGTATTTGTATTTACAGTGTAAATCGGGGATCTGGGGCCTCATGTACAAAAGGTGCGTAAGCACAAAAGCATGGCGTCCATTATTTTTCACGGCAAAGTTCAGATGTATCAAGAGTGAAAAGGCCGTGGATATGTGCGGTACCTCACGCCAACTGCATGGCTGGCGTACGCACGTTTCTTCAGCTTTTGGTGCTTTGGCGACACTTAGAGGGGATGCTGGGAAACTGTTATCATAAATCTGCACAACAGAGAGACATGAACAATTAGCACTGATGAACAATTCGTGCTCAGCAACATTTGATTTCAACAATGTAATTGAGGCAAGGATTTGTTAACCAGTATATTTAATGAACCACTGATATTTGTGAGGACACCTGTTAATTGATCAAGGCAATCATTAATGCCGCCTATTGCCGTCACAATCGCTTCGTGACTCCAGCACATGCACTGAACAAAAAAAGAGAGTCCTTTGAATTTACTTAATTTGAACATGTACATCGATTGCACATGATTAAAATGTGTTTGAAATGACATAATTTAGTCCTCGTATCCTTAAAAAAAACATGATTTTTTTTTTTCAGTGTGCATGTCCACTCCTGTGTATTAAAACAATAAATTGAGTAATCAAAAAGGAGTCAAAGTTTTTGATATCCTCTTTGATATGCTGATGTGATTCTCTTTGAATTCAAAAGATTTATTACAAATACCACACAATACAACATTTACGCATGAACCTTTATTTCATAGGGCTGAGGGTAGGTTACTGTATGAACATATTTGTTACACATGAGTTATAAAAATACATGGTATTAAACTTGTGGGGTGATCAGTCAGCCACGTGCTCCCAGCACCCCTGAGAGAGCAGCAGTCACCCATGATCGCAGCGATTCTCTCCTCAAACGGAGTGAGGCCCTCCCCGTCGGTTCCTCTGCCTGTTTTGGGCACACTTTGGCGGTGGGCAGCTGTCCTCCGCTTCACATCCACCTTTATGTCTGACCACTTCTTTTTCAGTTCAGCATGTGTGCGCTGTTCCGACCCCACAGCATCGACAGCCGCACACGCGCTGTCCCATTCACTCCTCTTTCACGTGTTGTTAACGCCAGTGGACAGCGTGCCAAAGAGGATTTTCTTGCGCACCTCCACTTCATTGAGCAACTTCACATTCAGAAATTTTTTTTTCTTCATTACCTTGCTCATTTTCCTTTTTTTCCTGATCATACAGAGATCGGCATCTCAGGTGCAGGGTTCATTTAAATGTGATTTGCATATTCAAATATGGGCGTGGGCAGCATGTGCGCTCATTTCTACGTTGATTGGAATGTACGAAGGAAATGTGCTTGGATTCATGAGTCCGCGGTTTCATACATCTGGATATTTTTGTGCGTACGACATTTTCTGGATTTGAGCGTACGCCATCTTTTATTAGCAAATCCACCTCCAGAAGTGAAAATACAAATGATGATTTTACTGTCTTTATGGAGGCTATTCTCTTCATACTCTGGGCTGTTTGCGAACAAGTAGCCGCTACTTTATTCGCAACACCCTAGCTTGTGATGGTTGTCAAAAGGGGTACTTTTACAGGCAAATTGGATCAGTAGCAACTCGTACTACTGGATCTTGGGTTACCTGTAGTTCTTTATCCTTTGACCAAAGAATATCAGATACTTTTTATTAAACTGTTTTGATTTGTTGAAGAAAAATTATCCTTTAAAATGCGTGTGTATATATATATATATATATATATATACAAAAATTAGCAGCGACGCATGAAGCATATTCAGTCTACGTCTATAGACACCACCCTACGCGTGCGTGCGTGCGTGTGTGTGGTCACGCGCGCACGCACGCACGCACGCACGCACACACACACACACACACACACACACACACACACACACACACACACACACACACACACACACACACACACACACACACACACACACACACACACGGGGGAGTTAACTGTTTATAAACCATAACCACAGCGGCACACGTTATCAATATTCAGGCAGTAGTTGACTTCATTCAACTAAATTTCAGCATTATTTGATTTACAGGTAAAAGTCTCACATCACAGTCCAGCAGCTCGAATGCAGGCCTTATTTTACATTTTATTTGTTTATTTAACCAGGTAAAAGCTTATTGAGAAATAAAAATAATTTTCAAAAGCTAAGATGCAGCAGAAATTATGCAGGTAGCAGAAAAACTACAGTACATAACACAACAACAGTCATACAATAAGTAAAAATAAAGGCTAAAAAGTAACTGATATTAAAATGTTTGTAATCTGATTTAAAAAGAGTGACAAAGCCCAAATGCTTTGAGTACATACATTATTTTTTGGGGGGTGGGGGCTCCTCAGCAGCTTAATGACTCTATACATATGTGCCAAATGTTTAATACTTAGGCTCTGTTTGCAGAAATTGCACTTGAGTGTAAATAAAAAATACTAATTTAAAAAATGTATTTATAATATAATAATATATACACGCTATATTTATCATGATCATTTTTGGAAAAATATATAATCCTAAAACATTTCCTATGGTGGCAGGCTGAAACATTATATATTGAGAGAGCGCAAGAGCAAGGGATAATACAAAAATATTGTACAAATTGTCGACATGAAAATATGCAATATAGTGCGACCGCAAAACAACCACCGTCATATAGTATCTGTACTCCATGATGAGAAGTTGCAGGGACTCTTTGTTCCAGGTCTGGGACTCATTGTTTCCAGACATGTGCATCCTGGGACTCACATAGTCTCAAGTTTAAAATGAGTATATTATAAGGATTAACCAATTGACCTCAACGAAATAGTCTGGAACTTCTAAATCTTATTACATAAAAAAAATTCTGACAACAACCAGTCTCATAATGTCAAGGTCTTTCACACACTGGCACGGCAAGGCAATGGTTTCAGTGAGTTGCTCAAGGACACTTCAACAGGATAAATGTTTGCTGACGTGTTCTTGAACCACTGTCCTTGTGTGGAAGGATAGCTCGTTTGAAATCCTCCCCTCTTCTCCTCTTTGATTCATCCATATCTGCCCATCTCTTCTCATAGAAATTGTTGTAAAATAAAGTAGCATACTAAGGGTCACACAGCAAAGATGGACTTGGGGTGGACTAAATGCAACTAGGTGTATTATATTTTTTTGGTACTGGGGAAGAGGGTTCATGAGTTGTCATATACAGGGTGATTGAAGAGTAACTCCCTATTTTTAAGTTATTGTAATTTATTTCTGAAGTATAATGAATATGATAAAGTGAATAGCATGGAGTTTTATTTAAAATTCCATATGGGCGACAGCATTCGCCACATGCTTCTCAATACACATCAACTGATTTCACAAGGAATTATTGTGGGATGAAAGACATAACTTCCCATATTCACCCCTTCAAGTTCTTCTAAAGTTGTCAGTTTGGTAGAATAGACTTGATCCTTTAACCAACTCCAAAGAAAGAAGTCGCTGGGTGTTAAGTCACGCCTTATGGCTGGTCACGCGGACTATAATGACCCATCCATCTCCCAGGGAAGTGGACATTCAGCAACAACAATGGCAAAATGTTGAGGGCCACCATTATTGCATGAAAATAAAATCTTCAATGTTCTCCCAAAGTACTGATAACTGGCCAGATTTCATCTCTCAGCATGGTGAGATACCTTTTGAAATTCATGGTATCGCAAAGGATAAAAGAGACCCATACTCTGTCTGAAGTCATGCTACACCATACCATTACCTTGGGCCGATTCTGCATTTTTTTTAAAGAGATAATTCAAGGAAAAGAAAAACGAGGCTGCCACATCAGCAACGAGGTGGCGGACTGGCTGGGTCTTGCATTTAGCCGGAAACATAGCCACACACACGCACACACACGCTTAATGCTTTCCTAAGCTTAGCCTCTCAACCAGCCACTATTTCATAATATGCATGTACATACGTATAGGTATTAGTTTTGTCAACTGCCTCAGAAACAGCATCGCCTCACAAGGGTTTCAGCAGGGTCTGTCACAGATTACTTTGTTCCAACGATTGGCCAGTTTGCCACGCCGAGTCATTTCCTCTGCAACTGTTGTGGTGCGTTTTAAAGTCTTGTTTCAACTTTTTTTGCCGTGTAAAACATGCTTTTCTCTGGTAGCATGGCTGTACTAGTCCTTTGTACTTTGACATTTCTTTTCACGGATTCGAACTCACGCTGAATGCCTTAGTCGACAAAAATTCTCAAAAGTGCCTGAACCTCGTTGTCTGTCTGTCTGTCATCTATCAATCTTCTTTCCCTCATATTCTCAAAATAACTTTTTGTAACGACCGTAACACAGGCATAACAGTAATGCTTGTGGAATGCAAACAAGATGTGACTCTAATGACAGACGTCTGGCTCAACCAATCGGCGTTTGTCAGCACAGCCCACCCCCTCGAGGGTCCCTGGTAGGGACAAAAATTACCTGGGAAGAGGAACTAAAATAACTAGGGATGGGGTATCAAACCAATAGCAGTCTTATTTTCTGTTATCGAATACTCGTCCGATACCTTGAGGCAAAACAATCTGACGTTGAGTAAGTCTTCCACACTAGTAGTTGGCGCTACCCTGCCATGGTTTGACAACACGGCAAATCATATGCATCACTTCCTGTTCTGACAAACCCACAAGCATGCCTGTTTTTCAGTGCACATACTTTGGAGAAAATTTACTTGAGTGTGTTGCCAATCCACTCCGCTACTGGGCTGAAGAGAGAGAAAAATAACATCTCTGGCCAAGGTAGCCAGAAACTACCTCTCAGGACCATGCAGCAGCAGTTCAGTACCTCACATTCTTGATGAAACAAGAAAGTCTCTCTTCTGCAAATACAGAGTTGCTTTTGTTCCTCAATAAGAACCTGTCACTTACCGTTTCACCTTCAGATGTCCACTACATAGACAGTTAAGCACCTTTAAGGTTTGTACTTTTTTTTTTTTTTTAACTGAACAAAAGAGCAATTTATTTTAAATAAATACTAAACTCAGAAAGTTGGCAGTTTTAGTTTACACTTTTGTTAATTTATAACAAATTAATCATAAACTCGAGTTGTTTTATTTTGGAATAGAACTCTATTGTAGAGTGACTGTGCTACATTTGATCAAAAATAAGAGCTTTGTTCAAAAGTATCTGTCATTGTCCATCCATCCATCTGACATCGTCCCTCCAGTGTGTCAATGGTCATCTTCAGGGCCTCCTCCCAGTGGGACGTGCCTGGAACACCTTACCAGGGAGGCATCCAGTCGGCATCCTGACCATATGCCCTCCTGGACCCTCACCCTAGCTCTAAAAGGAGACTCCAGACTCCGCGGTGGGAACTCATTTCTGCCGCTTGCATCTGTGATCTTGTTCTTTCGGTCATGACCCCCAGCTTGTGACCATAGGTCAAGGGTGGCAATGTTGCTCAACTGTTAAATCTAAAGCTTTACATTTCGACTCATCTCCTTCACCTTGACAAACCAATACAGAGTCCACATCACTGCAGACACTGCACTAATCTGTCTGTCAATTCTCCGTTCCATTACTTGTGAACAAGACCACAAGCTACTTAAACTCCTTCAAGTGGGGAAGGATCTCCTCCCCAACCTGGAGAGAGCACCCCACTCTTTTCTGACTGACGACCATAGCCTCAGATTTGAAGGTGCTTATTCCCATCCCACCCCAGTCTGGCAATTCAGAGGCACGGTCCCCAGACGCTGCTTACTCATAAAACAGCAGGTTGGTGGGATTGAGGTCTTCAAAGTATTTTTCCCATTGATTCACAATGTCAAGTTGAGTTCAGCAGTGCCACATCCCCACTATACAGAACCTTGATAATGCACTACTTCCTCCTCCTGAGACGAAGGATGGTGGAAAAGAATTTCCTCGAAACAGTCCTGAAGTCGTTCACCATGGCTGAACTCCTCCTACACTGGAGTTTTGCCTCGGTTACCACCAAAGCTGCATTCTGCTTGGCCAGCTGGTACCCATCAGCTGCCTCCGGAGTCCCACAGTCCAAAAAAAGGCTCGATAGGACTCCTTCCTCAGCTTGATGGGCTCCCTCACCGTCTGTTTCCACCAACAGGTTTGGAAATTGCCGCCACGACAGGCACCGAACACCTTGGCCACAGCTCTGATTTGCCACCTCAACAATGGAGGCATGGCCCACTCTGACTCAATGGTGGGTGTTGAAACTCCTGACAGGGGACTCTCCCATACATTCCCAGCAGACCCTCACAATACGTTAGGATGGGCCAAATTGGAGTGGCATCTTCCCCCACCATCAGAATCAAAACAGTACCAGGTGATAATCAGTTGACAGCTCTACCCCTCTCTTCACCTGAGCGTCCAAGACATGCGGCCACAAGTCCAATGACAACCACAATGTTGATTATCAAATTGCAGCCTCGAGTGTCCTACGTATGGACACCCTTATGTTTAAACATCGTGTTCGTTATGGATAATCCATGCTGAGCAAAGAAACCCAAAAACAGAACATCGCTGGAGTTCTGGTCAGGAGAGCCGTTCCTCCCAATCACACCCTTCTAGGTCTCACTGTCACAGCATGACATGTGAGCATTGAAGTCCCGCAACCGAACAAGGGAGTACACAGCTGGAGTGTTCTCCAGCACCCCCTCCAAGGACTACAAAAAGGGAAGGTACTTTGAACTGCTGTTTAGTGCATAACAACAGTGAGGACCCGTCCTCTAGGGCTACAACTATTCAATATTTTTAGAATCTATTTTTCTAACAGTTGTTCCATAGATTAATCAATAAATCTGATAAAAATTTAATTTGCATTTAAGTTTGTGAAATATTCTTTTTCCGGTGACTCTTCATGAACTGATTATTGTTGTTTATTTGGTATTGCTTAGTGATTGAAAAGCCCGCGACCCTAGTGAGGATAAGTGGTATGGAAAATGAATGAATGAATAATGATGATTGAACAAAACCAAATAACAATTAAGCAATATCATACAAGAGGGAGTGATGTTGTACTCAAACCTTTTTGAAACAGAGAGCTACTTCTTGGGTAATGATTAACGCAAAGAGCTATACACACTTCTGCGCCAATTACAGGTAATTCATACTACATCTGCAAATCATTATTTGCACAATACATTAAACTGACTTTTTTCCCCCCATAAATCGATTATGATTCAGTTACTGGTTTGGACCGTAACAGGTCAGAAAATAGGCAAAAATGTTGAACATTGTAAAAGCACAGTAAAAGCAAATGTTTGCAAATGTCTTATTTTGATTAAGTACAAAGATAATCAGTCAGCTTTCAGGGAGAACTACACAAATCAGAATATTTACTGTTGAGTGGCTGAAATCAGAGCATTTGGACAATTTAAAGTTAAACAATGGCTCTAAACAGTTAATTGATTATGAAAATAGTAGATAATTGATTGTTTCAACTCTACCATTCCCCCACCCGAAGGCGGAAGGAGGGTGCACTACCGGGGTGAAAGCCAATGTACAGGCACAACCAAGGGTGCAATAAATATGCTCACACTTGCAAAATGCCCCTCTCTGGCACCTCAAGAGTGGAAGACAGTCTAACCAGTCTCAAGAGGACTGGTACCAGAGCCCAAGCCTTGTGTCGAGGTGAGCCTTGTCGCAACTTTGAGCTCACACACCAGCTCAGGTTCCTTTCCTGCCAGAGAGGTGACAATTGTCTCGAGAGTGAACTTCTGTAACCATTGTCCTTGCCTTCGGCTGCCACTAAGCTCACATAGCAGCCGACCCCTATGGCCGCTCCCACAGGTGGTGAACCTATGGGAATGGGAACCCACATTATCTCTTCAGGCTGTGCCCGGCCAGGCCCCATGGGTGCAAGCCCAGCCACCAGACGCTCACCGTCAAGCCAGAGAGGGTCACCGGTGACCCATGTCCGAGCGGAGGAAAATTATTTCTAGAGCTGTTGTACTTCACAGGGTTTTTCATTGATCTGTGCTTTGTCTGGTCGCTCACCTAGGACCTGTTTGCCATGGGTGACCCTGCCAGGGAGAAAAAGCCCTAGACAACTTAGCACCCCACCACCGCGATAAGGCGACTGTTCAGGGAGGAGCGTAGATCCAGTATAGGTATCTCAACTTGAACTGGATTAATATTGGCTGGACTGACTGTCTGAAGACTATGTTCAAGTTGACATGCTTATATTACTCAATATGAATACGTCAGATGTAGGGATTTTAGTTTTGCTTAATATTATGTTTTTTTTGTTTTGTCTTCATTCAAATGCCCATCCCTAATTTGCTACATTCGAAAATACATATTTTTGTTGTAATGGGTGTGTGTAGAACCCCAATGTAGTACACCAGACCACAGCAATGTTTCAGAAATAATATCAGCTTCGACAGGTCATACAGTAGTTCAAATAAAGAGTCCCTGCAGGTGCGGGGCCCTGATAGGTAAGCGTCTCAACGCTCAGGAACCCACAGTAGCAAGACAGGGAAAACTCACACTGCGATGTCGTTGCAGCCAAACAGCAGCCACGGGGACATACAAGACAGAAAGCAGGAATTGGTAAGGTAGAACTCGTCTTTGGGGACAGAAGCAGAAGCCTGAGGTGGTCATCAGGAGGAGGTCACCAGGAGGATGACGAGGTGATAAAGTAGGATGCAGGCAAGGTCGGCAACGGCATATCAATCCAAGAAAGTGTGCTGGAGAGTCCTGCATGAGACCGTAAAGAACAATCATGCAATGAGAGCTTGAGCAGTAGAGATTTAAATAGTGGCTTGATTGAGCTGAGCTGGGGCACCTGTGCGCCCTAATGAGGTGGGAGTGGCTGACTGGCAGAGTGGAGCAGTGGTGGGGTGAGTGGAAAAACATTGGGAGCGCAAACAGGTGAACAATGGAGCAGAACTGTGAAAGGAGCACTTTGTTCGAAGACACTCTTTTAGTTTCAGGATTTATTTGCTTTTTCTATGGATTAATTGAAGCCACTTGTCACCCACTTGAAATATTTACTGTATGTATATCACAAGCTGATCATGCAGCAATAATGGTTGGAACATTGCATGATATGCACATATTATTTGCAATTCTTGAGGACATTTTTCAGCCCGACACCTTGGTGTGTGCCATGGTGTACATGGACTGGCAGGACGGTTTTCTGTAGTCTTGACAATGAAGAGTGATGCAATGGACATGGTGTGAAATAAAATGCTAAAAGTAAAGGAGTGTATGCAACATATCAATGAAATGTTTTTTAACTATTACATTATTGGTGAAGACAGTAACTGCGATGTGGCAAGAAGGAGCAAGACAAAGGAAGTAGGGAAGATGAAGAAGGAAGCGGCCGGGTGGCAAGAGGAGGAGGAAGTAGGAGCAGCAGTTGCTATAACAACAGCACCTTACTGGTTCCATCTCTGTGTCTCCCCTCTCAGTCTCTGATCACCCTCTCGTCGTCTGCTCCCTGCTGTCATTTGGCTCACTGTTCTTTTCTACCCCTTTCTCCCTTACCCTCTCTTCCCTCATCTTCATGTTCTTTTAGCGGGTCCACTTGAAAGAAAAAAGACCAACAGCCTGACAAAGAAATCCCTTCTTCCTTGTGTATGTAAACACTTACACCTCTCTCTGAGTCTTTGTCATGCTCTCTCTGGCAGCAGACAAAAGAGCAGTCACCAGATGATTATGTCAAAGAAACAGACACAAGAGGGGCAACAAGAGGCGCTCTGCTCCTTTTTCTCTCTCTTGCCATTTGTGTTTTACATTCTCTTGTCATTTCATTCTTCTGCTCTTTTTTCCTCTGCTCCAGCTAAGTAGCCGGCTGGATTAAACTACTTCTAATACCCTCTGCCTCTATTAGTTTGCCTTTTCTTTGCCTGTCTCTCACATATGAATGCTCAGTTCTCCACCAAGTTGTTTTTAATACTATTGATTGTCAAATGAATAGTAATGAAAAGATTGTTAGCTTCATTTGCTGTTCATGAGAGGTTTATTTCTATAATTCACAGATGTGACTAGGCCTATAATTGTGCTAAAAGAAACATGTTGGAACGTCTACGGTTAAACGTCATCTTCCAAATTCTTTTTTGAAGCAATTTTTAAGTAACATTTTAAAATATTTGGTGTCATTAAAGTTCAAAAATATGAATATTGTTACAAATCTAAAAATAAATGTTGAAAATAAATCAGCCTCACACACCTGAACTTTTTTACATTCTTATTTGTCACAAAGGTTTAGAAAAAGTTTCCATGAAATTATGAAACCATCAAAACACTCATACTTAAGTGACGATGTGTATGGTAACACTGAACTCTTACTGCTTTGAATTTACGTCAGTTTACTTCAACCAAATCCTCTTCCCAGCTACGTCTTCTAATTACACCACTTGTTGACGCCCCCCCTCTCTGCCAGTATATGCTAACGTCTCATGTGATGTCATGAATGATGACTAATTACATTCCCATATTTTAGCAAACCAACTTTTTCTACTATTTGGGATGTAACATAGTCTCTATGTTGCCTCAGTAAACATGAAATATGAATTAGAATTGTCCACGGATTCCTGAGTTCCAGACGGTTTTCTGCCAAGAGGCCTGAAATCAGGTCATTCGAATTTCTCCTTATCTACGTCACAAGCGAAGATTCCCGCCTCCCTCTCTGCGCACGGGCCAGGGCTGTCAACATAACAGACACGTGTGCTCTCCCAAGTAGTGGTTGTTGGGTCTTCTACACTGAGGCAACCAATCAGAGGAAAGGGGCCGAAATTGACACTTTTATACTAAATCCATATTAGAGAGGCACTCTATGGAGGACAAAATAGCCAAAACTGTGTGGGACTTTAGAGGAATATTTCTATTTCACTAGTTTACCACATATTCCAATTATATAGCCTCAGGGGCAATAAAGTTTCCACATTGAACATGCTTACATTACTTCACACTCATTCTGTCACTTTTGTGCAGGCAATAGCATTGAAAAGTACGAAGGAGAGCCTAAGTTCAACACACTATGCGTTAGCTTTTTTTTTTTTTTTTTTTCTGCATATGCAGAAACCCTGTGTGTGCTTGCTTGCTTGCTTGCTTGCTTGCATTTTTCTTTGTGGGTGGGTGCCATCACTCGCACCAACTAAATAATTATGGGATTTTTTTATAGGTGGGCTTTGAAAATCAAGTCTGTTATTATCAACATCAGTCAAAGGCATTGAAGGAAATCTTGCAACACAACCCTCACAATTGCATAGTTTCACACACACTTAAACACCCGTATTTGTTCTCAGAATCAGGGGCCCGCATGGTGGAGACTTCAATTATTTAAACCCATTGTACGAAGCTTTTTACACATGCACACACACACACTCTCTCTCTGTCTCTCTCCCTCTCTCTCTCTCTCTCACTCACTCCCTCCCTCACACACACACACACACACACACACACACACGCTGTTGGCTGTTCACTGGCAGACATGTTTACCTGAGGTTTTCCTCTAACTGCGACACAGAGAGGAGATCAAGCCTCACCTCCTTTTTAGTCTGGGGTATCAATACATATTGTGTGTATGTAGGCCATGAAAATAATTAAGATGACTGTCAGTGGTAAAAGACCCACACAGTCCTCTTCACCACCTCTTCAAACACAAGCTCTCGCTTGTTGAATACGAAAGAACTAAATGTGAGTGATATCATCATAAATGACGCTAAGTAGAGGTAGTTACAAATATTAGCTATTGTACAGAAAACTGAAATATCAAATGTACTGTTGCTGTGTAACTGACAGCATGGTGAAATAGTGGTTCACACATCTGCCTCATGGTCAGGAGTTTGAATCTCCATTGGAACATTTGTGTGTTGATGTTTGCGTTTGTCTCTGTGTTTGCATGCTCTCCCTGTGCTTGCGTAAGATTTTTCCAGGTACTCCCGCTTCCTCACACCACAAAAAAAATGCTTATTAGGATAATTGAGGATGTTAAAGTTCTCATAGGTGTGAATGTGCATGTAAATGGCTGTTTGGTGGTATACGTAGTTAGCGTTTCGTGTGGCTTATCATTTTTCCTTCTTTTTCAGCTCCAGGAGACGGTAAAAAGGAAACTGGACAGTGCACGATCGCCACTCAATGGAGAGCAGAATGGCATCTGTGATGGAGGCAGCTACTCACCAACTAGCAAACGATTACGGAAGGAGGGCTCTGGTGGTTTAGACTCACTAACAGGTCTTCCTAACAACAATAACAACAACCTTCCACCCATCTCTCCCCTGCACCACCAAATAGACATTAAGCCCCTACTCAGTGGTCCCAACACTTCCTCTGGAAACAGCACAAACAGCAATGGTAACCATGTAGGGCGGCCAGCAGATGAGCTGGGGAAGAATGGTGGTAGTCATCTTTCAGACATGAAGATGAATGGCTCACTAGACTTGGAGGATAGCTTCAGCCTCCTCAAAGAACTGAAACAGGAACCGTTAGATGATGGAGGTGGAATAGAGTCTTCGGATCCCCAGTCTCTGTCCAATCAGAACAAGCTCTTCTCTGACATCAACCTCAATGATCAAGAGTGGCAGGAGTTAATCGATGAGTTGGCCAACACAGTGCCAGAGGACGATATGCACGACCTTTTCAATGAGGACTTTGAAGACAAGAAAGATGCCGATTTTGGTAAGCCAGCAAACAATCAGACTCCAGGACAACATGAAGCTGTTGGAAATACAACTGCACCTGCTGGGGGGGCCATGCCACCAACATCCCTTCTTCCCCCTGCTCAGCCTCCGCAGGGTGGTCCACAGGTGCCCATGGGCTCACCGCAGGTCAGTACCACAGAGTCATCACTATGAAAGAGTATGCATCGTAATGTTTCCGCAAGTAATAGATCAGGTCGGTGTAAACCAACAATTAGACTTGCGATTAAGCCACTTGGGGTCTGATTTACTGAAGGTTTGTACCTGCAAAAACAGGCAATAACTTGATTGCGAACGCAAACAGATGTCGGTTTTGTGTCTGCAAAACACGCTAAATTGCTGCACAGTTCATTTTGCATGTTGTGGGAGGAGTATATGCAAATAGATGAATTTGGCACGTGCAATATGATTCATCAAACCCAAGACAAAATGTACTGGCTAATTTTGGGCCTTTAAATAGCACCTCCAAAAGGCGGGTGTAAAGCCCCAAAGCAGTGCCAGCGTAGCACAGGTAAAATGAGGGTCAGTGGGGAAAGCTTCTGCTCATGTCAACATTTTTGAAATGGCAACAAAAATTATCACAACATATTGTCTATTCAGTAATGCAGCTTTGAAGCTTCTGAATGATCTAAGGATTGACTTGGACCCAAGTCACAAAATGTAGTCATGCCATATCAGCAATGACAAACCTTACAACTCTACATTTCCGTGCATCTGGGTCATTTCAGTAGACTGTGACAATTAGTGCTCGCCTGTCCCAGAGCAATTTTTCTGGCACTTGCTATTTGGCATCTTAGTAAATCAGGCCCTCTGTGTCTTGAAAAAGCAGCATAATTTCCATAAAAAAAGTTTTGGCCTGTTTAATATTCCATTAATTCAACGTGTCGTGGCTGTTTATTACAAGGATCATTTTGTTTGCAGAGCTGCCAAATGTTACGGAACATCTGTATTTTGTTACGGAATTCACTGAACGCTGACTCATTACAGCCGTAACACAGATTGTTCGGGATATTGGGGACGAGGGGGGTCCAGTGTCTGACATTACCGGCCAGTACGGTGCTGTGTTCGGTCTCTGTGACGAACATTTCATAAATTAATTCAATGAAATAAACACTGTATTGTTTATTAAAAAAAAAAAGAGCGAGAGAGACAAAAAGCTGCTTCGTGCACAATACTTTATTACGCCCCCCTCAGGAGATCAAGCTTTGAATCTCTGTTGGAACCTCTCTGTGTAGAATTTTCATGTTGTCTCCATGCTTCCTTGGGTCTTCTCCAGGTACTGAAATGGATGGCATGTTTGTAGAATTTGGGAGTATGCCAGAGTACTCCCAGAAAACACACGCAAGCACAGAGACAACATGAAGGAAGACCAAAGCCAAGGCTCGACCCCAAACATGGATGTTATTGCTAAATGAATACTCAAAATTATCCATAGGTGTGAATGTGAATGGTTGTTTGTGTATATGTGCCCTGTGACTGGGATGATTGAGGCAGTCCTATTTTGTCGTAGAAAGGCACTGAACTATGGCATAGGCAGAGGTGGAGAGAGTAGCCAAATATTGTACTAAAGTAAGAGTACTGTTACTTTAGAATAATATGACTCAAGTAAAAGTAAAAAGTAGTCATCCAGATATTTACTTGTGTAAGCGTACGAACGTACTCAATGAAAAAAACTGCTTGAGTAAGTAACTTGAGTAACCTGATTTTTTGTTTTGTTTTAATCAATACATGAACATCAGATAAAATAAAATAAAAAATAATATATGGGAGTTGACACACACCTGCCACCATTTAAATTTTGAACTGCCCAAAACCAACAACATATATTGGGCCCTTTTTTTTTTGCTTTTTTCACTTAAATTACTTCATGAAGAAGCTGTTTGCTGAACAGACTTAGCGATTGTGTGTGTGTGTGTGTGTGTGTGTGTGTGGGTGGGTGTGTGGGTGTGGGTTTGTGTGGGTGTGGGTGTGTGTGTGTGACACCATAGCGACAGTGCTAATTTTTCCATATCCAATGTCACAGCAACAATAGTAACATCTGCAACTTACTGCAAGGTGTTTTCTCAAGCTAGAACTGGGCTGCAATATCCAAGTTTGGGCATTCACAATTTAAGAGCTGCATGATAAAGCTGTTGTTTTTTGGAGTCTGTAAAATAAACGCGGCTGTTTTTCCCCCCAAAGGAGTCATTTTGATTGGCTCATGAAAGCTACGTGCGCACTCGTGACTGCCTTGTGTCGTCTGATTGGGGGAAAATGAGTCATTTTGATTGGCTAGCGAAGGCTACGTGCGCGGTCACATGACTGTCTTGTGTCGTCTGATTGTTGAATTGGAGTCAAAGGACATTAGTGATCCCATCTGATTGGCGCAATGGGCCCCCTATGCGGAAGTCAAAGATGGAGTCTAAAAATAGACGCGCACACGCAAGAATGAATAAATAAAAGGAGCGAACGGCATGTCAATAATTGTAACGCAGTTAAAGTATCGATCCTTCTTCACATAAATATTCAAGTAAAAGTAGAAAGTATGTGCATTTAAAGTACTCTGACAAGTACAGTTTATGGAAAATGTTACTGGAGTAAATCTAATGGAGTAAATATAGCCCGTTACTACCCACCTCTGCGTATAGGTACAGCGTTTTGAAAAAAGGGCTCTTAAGTTGATACACCAGCTGAATTGTGTCAAAAGGGATATGGGATGGATCAGTTATTTTGGTACCTTCCACAAATTTTGACAATGGAAATTGTAAACAATACCATCCTTAACTAAACAGCCCCTCTCGGCGGAAACTGTCTCCCCCGCCCCAAATAATTACAATAACTTGTACTTTCACTGTAGTAATTATGTGCAGCAATATAAATTCTCATCATTTTTTGTATTGTAAAAAGAGAATGAATACATAGAAACAAATAATACATTTAAATTTTATAAATTGTGACCAATGTTGATAACTGCTATTTTGAATTTAAATCAACATTCATACTCTGTTGATCATGTCAACATTGCGTGTTTTTTTTCTGCGTGGATTCTCCTCAGGTTCGACCATCATCATCAGGCCCACAGTTTGCAACCACTGCCAATGGAACACCTCCTCAGCAACCTTTGCAGCAGTCCCCCGCCGTTGCTATGGCGTCAGGGTCCCCGTTACACAACTGCGTGGCTCGCTCTCCTCAGACCCCGACCCAGGCTCAGACACAAGCCGCTTCACGGCCTGGCAATGGATACATGATGAACCCAGGCCCAGGTGTTAGTCAGTCAGGCACCGGACAAGCAGGACCCGGGGTCGCCCCAGGTCAGCCAGTAGGACCAGTAACACCTGAACTTTCCCATGCAGAGCAGCTAAAAGCAATGGCTGCTCAGCAACGTGCTAAACTGTTGCAGCAGAAGCAGCAGCAGCAGCAACAAGCAGCAAACTGGTCCCCAGCAGGCCCTCCAACCAGTCCTTATAATGCTGGTCCCTTTAACCAAGATAAACCCAACAGCCCCATGATGTATCCACCGCAAGCCTTTAACACACCGCAGGCCCCTCTTGTGGCTGGAATGCCCCCCAACAACGGGCCCAAAGCTCCAATGAACAACTACCTCCCTCACAATCACATGAGCTTGATTGGCCAACAACAGCAGAACAGTATTGGCCAGAACAATCTGACCAAACAACAGCAGCAACAACAGCAGCAAACGGCAGCCATTTTGTCATATAACAACACCAAGCCACTGAGTCACTTCAGCGGCAGTGGGGTTGATCACAGGATGACCCCACCCATGGGAGGGAACAGCCAGGTCAAGAACCCCATGATGCCTCCTTACATGGCCGGTGGAGGCCAAGGGGCCGGGCCAGGGCAAACCCAGGGGCCAATCCCAGGCCAAACAGCCCATCTGAGTGAGGAGCAGAAGAGAATGTTGCTTATGAAGCAAAAAGTGTTGAACCAGAACATCTCCTACAGCAACATGCAGCCTCATGGACAGGTAAGTTAATTGTGTAATACTCTCCACAATCATTAGTGGTGGAGAGTAGTTGACATTGAATTAGTGGTCGAGTCTTGTCAGCATTATGGCCACATAGTAGGAGTCTCCTAGGAACGTTTCCTTCTTTCATTTGACCTTGGAATGAGAACAAATAGTCTTAGTGGGTCCATGTGCAGGATGATGGCTGTCAGCCAGAGGTTTATATAAAGAACCGTTTCTCGACAAATACAGATGATGCTCAGAAGGTAAAAGTCATTTAAACGGGCAGAGTTCAGATTGCTTTAGAGTCTTACAGTGATGAAGCCAGTGAAGGTAAAATGGCGGTAGCTGCCTCAGCAACAACCCGGAGCTGGGTAATAGGAAAATGGCCTGTCGAGTGTATTGATGCCTCTGCAACACGACCACCACTGATAGCCCTCTCGCCTCCTCCCCCCATACACAGAAACGCATGCACTCACACACACCACACAAACACCAAGCCAAACAGCTCCTTAGCTCATATCCTCAATCTGTCACAGTTGACTGATGGCTGAGATTGGACCACTAAGCCAAGCTTGCCGATGTCATTACCACAAGCCCACCTCAGGCAGTTGGCTTTCAGAGCTTGGTGACCAACATGACCATATTCAGAATGCTTCAGTGGTTCAGCCAGATGTCAGGTGTCTTGAATAATCCATTGGAGAAGAGATATTAAGGAACTGTAGGGAGACCTACATTCTTAACAAACACCCACACCAGATGAAGGCCCAAGTGGCTCTTTTCATGGTGTGTTTAATGCTAAATATGTCAGTGCTATTGTATTATGAATAGCATTCGAGCATGCTTGTTTAGAATGCACTAATGCAGTAACTCATCTTTCCCTCTTTGTATCTATATCTTACACAACCCCTTCTTCTGTTATGTTTATGATATGACTTTAGTCATTCACCCCTCTGCTGATCTCTGAGTCTCCTGCTCCTCCTCCTCTTCCCTATCACCCAGCCCACCCCTTTACCCTCCTGCCAGAGACACTCAGCACCAATAAAGGAGGAGATTTATTAATATGGGGCCTTTGTGGCTGTTGCCTAGAGGGTTGTGCGTTTGCGTGCGTGAGTATATGCGCATGTGTGTTTGTGTGTATTTCTTAGATTTTGATGGGTGGCGGGGCGGGGTTTGAGAGATTTATTTGAGTGAGCAGAGGAGAACTGGAGACTGGAAAAGCACAAGAAGAGAGCAATGTGCATGCAAGCAAGCACAGGAAGCAAGAGATTTATTATTGTGTGAAAATCGTGACTATGAAAAAGAAGCAAGCAGATCCAAAGGGAAAAATAAGTGTGCAATGCAAAGTGGCGCTTCATGAATACAAAATATTTCTATATTCTTCTTGCATCGTATGGTGTTGTAGTGACTGTGTAAGGACTATATTGGCTTGCATCGTTTTCCTTTTTCCAAGATGAAGGCAAAATATCCCAGTTACAGGCATTTCCTACTGAATGTAATTGGTAGATTGGCATTTCATAGTCCCTCAAAACTCAATTGGATTTGATCAATTCAATACATCATTCAACATTCATACTGTTTTGAAGATGTCTGCAGGTCCTTGTGCAGTATTCAGTATTAGACCTGGCATCAAATACTTAATAATACATCAAATATTTAATAATAATTTAACCACATAATATGACACTTAATTAATGCAACAAGCACTCACATCTTGTTGGGCAGGAGTGATAACTTTTGCTAAAACTATCCACTAGAGGGAGATTGAGATCTGTTGACTTTCTTTTCCAGTCCCAAGGGCAAATAATTGCTGGTGGTATAAAAGAGGTTTGGCAAAAGTCTTTTTCATATTACAGTTTATGGTCAAACCACATGCAACAAGCAGCAAAACAATTTATTGTTCATTTCCTTTTTGCCTCCAGCAAATACTCTTGCCTGGTGTTAAGTTAAAAACAGTGGAAGAATTGGACTGTGTGCTTCGTTAGTCATACAGTATATGCTACTAGCAAGTGACTGCTAAGTCGCTTTTTGAATATATAAGTCATGAAGGTATTTGTCTGTATGAGGTTGATTTAGAATGAGTTTTGCAATATATCCCTTTAGATGTGGGTTTTGGATGTTTTCTTTGTTGTGGATTTTAAAGTGACACCAACTGTCTTGTTTCAGTTTTGTTTTCCAATTTGTCCATGTCTGTTTGTCTGTCTGTGTGTACGCACACATGTATCTGACAAGTGATGGTCAAACTGTCACTTTTTCCTCCGTGTAGGCTAATTCTGTTAGCAGCTGCACGGGAAAACATCAGCTGTGGTCCTCAAAAGCTTGTTAGTCAAGCTTTAATTGTTGCTTCCTCACATAATGCTGTGATGCTAATTTATGGCCGTTGCCGAGGCTACCATTGCCATGGCAGTAGATGTCTCGGCGGAGAAAAGACACAAGCATGTGTCTGTGGTAGATGTTGGCATGGTTGTCTGTGTTTGATGGATGATGTGGTGCTTTCAGTATGTTTATACTGTACATGCATGCATGTGCATGTATGGGACAGTCAGAATGGTTTGGTGTAGATTATGTTGTATATGTATGTGCAGTAGTGTGGTACAGCATCAAGCAGGTCACTCGGGTTATCCAAGTAATGATTACAGCCGGATGCAGGATGGATTGACAGCTGTTAGCCCTTGAGAAGGCCTTCCAGAACCGTTGTGAGAAACTGAAGCAGGTTTGATACTTTGTATGTGTTAATAAGCCAATGCATATTCTCATGCATGTTGGAAATGACGGTGTCACACACTGACTGCAGGACATGAAGGAGGTGGTGCCGATGCTAATAACCCTGTGAGTCACGACACCAGCCCCCACCCATGTACACACACTATCAACAATAAACAGGCTCTGAAAACGCCCACATGCATGCACACACTGCTGAAGTCCTTCCTGCTGCATACTCTCTCCACCCCTCTAGCTATCCTCAGGTAATTTCACTCTGATCCTTGTCTGCCATTTTTCTCTTCTGCCAAAGCATGATGCGCACAAGCTCTCAATGATAGCAGCTGAAACACATAAACAGTCACCGTTTCCCACAGGGGGACTCAAATGCCAAGACCTAGCCAACACATGGATCGATAAGATTTTAACACATATGCGTTATCAGTAACGTAACATAAGTATGGTTCTAGTCATAATAATAATAATGTTTTGAAGCAATTTCAAATAAGCAGTTGCCTTCATCTCTGTCACCCTGACAGGGAACTAAACAATCTCAAATTAATCTCTACAACCCTCAAGAGTTGTTTAAATTGTTTAGACTGCAACATTATTAAACAGAAAAATCTAGTGAGCTCAGCTGGTGATAGATTTCAACAACATAGTTTGGACCAATTATTTTTATATGAAAAGTGTTATGTATGAAAACTAATGTATCTGCTAGCACTACGAATGAATGAGTGGTGATTCAAATTCACTTGCGAGTCCGCTTGAAAAAAATAATCTAGAATCATAATTTTTAAATTCTAATGAAATCGAATCAAACTGGGTATTTTATTCTGACAAGAACTGCAATGCTGCAAAGGCGCAGAACTTCCGTCATTTATGTCCGCCACCATTTATGTTCAGCGCATATGTGCAGTTGCAGGCGCACTGCCACAATTGTAGCCGATCCAATGAATCACAGAGCCGTATTCTCTCCCGAAACAATAATCTGCTGAACAAGGCAACCAATGGCCGTGAGGAGCTGCATGGATGTTCATGGCAGCCTGCGACAAGCAGCAGAAGAATTGGATAAAGTTACATAAGATTCATTCAACACATCATGACAGATGATTGACAAGAGCTATCAAGCTATTGATAACTAGCAGCTAAACTAATTAGATGGCTTAGTAGAAGCAGATGTTGCCAGCCAGCGTGGATTTACGCATTTTACAGCACCGAGACCGGCGCAAAACAGACCACAGCTGCGATACGGCAAGGGATCCTGGTTAAAGTAAGCCATTTAAACTAAACTGAAGCATTTTGGCAACATCTTATTCCGGAGGGGAAAGCGGTTGCTACAACGTGCCAGCCAAAATGCATCATGTGTCTTTCCTGGTGGTGTGACAAAATCTGACCAAAAAAAAAAACCTGTGACTAGGACTTAACCAGGGGGCTATAGATAGTTTTCAAATATTCAAGTTAGATTTTTCATTTGTTGGACAATGACTTGTCTTTACTTCGGAATAATACGATTCGATTGTGATTGTGATTTGTGATCTGTTCTGTCAATGCGAATAGCAAATGGGGATTTAGATGGTGAGTCCGAGCTCTAGTATTCGCTCTTACTGCCAGTGCTTTTCTGAATTCAAATTTCTCATACATTTGATGTGGTTGTGCCCCTGCACAGATAATCTTTGGCATGTCAGAAATGTTGTTCCTTCCTGGCCGTGATTTCGTACAATTCAAACAGAGATATGACTGGATTTGCCCATCTGTGAGCCTTTTTCCCCTCATCTGTCCCTGTGCAAAGTTGGTGAACAGCCAAACTGTTGTTACAAAGGGAGTTGTGTGTATACTGCAGTGATTCCCAACCAGTGTGCTGGGGCACATTCGTGTGCCATGAGCGCTCTTCAGGTGTGCCGTGGGAAATATTAAATTTTACTTAATTGCTCAAAAAAAATATTTTATTTCCAATAAATAAAATATCTGTATTCATCTATTTATGCCGCTGAGGCAAAGTGACAGACAGAACAAAAAATTCTCTTCAATTAGATGGCAGGTAGTACATACAGTAATTAATGTATTTATTGGTGTGCCCTGAGATTTTTCAATTGTAAAATATATGCATTGGCACCATAAAGGTAGGAAATCACTGGTATACTGTATATGGGCCTGTGTCCCAGAAAAAGACACAGCTTGCTAAAAGAAGCATATTGCTTTTCTTGTTAGTTATTTTTTTAGCATTAGTATTCCTGGGCCTGTCATGATAACATTTTTAAGATGATATATTTTCCCAAAAACTATCATGATAAACGATATTGTTCTTTTTTTAAGTGCCTTTGAAATCATAAAAAATAAGGCCCCCCCGTACTATTTTTTAATTTTTATTGTTTTGGTTTTGAATCGGTATTGTTGTTATTATTATTGTTGTTGTTATAATTTTGTTTATTTTTATTAAATAGTTTTTCTTTACTCTGTGATATGGCTCCCCTTGGTTCTGAAACCAAAAATAAAACGCTGCAAGAGTCTGTGGTTGAAGTGCTGAAGACAAGCCCTTCACCTGTCAATCAAATATACATTGACCTTCGCAGTAGTAAACTACTGGCTGAATAAAGTGAGCCACTGAGGTTACGCAAAACAGTTAACGTTCTCATGTTTGTGTTCATTGGGGGACTATCACACACTGCAACTCTGAGAGAGGCACTGACGTTTTAAACAACTCCGCTGCAGCGGAGCAAGCTGTTAAGCTCTTAGCTCGCTAGCTCATCAGCCCATGGGCGAGTGAACATAATAAACAGTTCACATTTCCGTCTGTGTTAAATAGGGACTAACACACACAACAACTCGCAGCGAAGCACTGATATTTTAAACGATATCGCCGCAGTGGAGCGAGCTGTTAGCTCCTTACCTCGCTAGCTCATTAGCTTGCAGGTTAGCTCGCAAGCTAGCGAACACAGTAAACAGTTAACGTTCCCTTAAGTGTTTCTGTTGTGTGAAGCGACGCGCTGCGCATAGAGTAAGGCTGTGGAGTGTGGAGTATTGGACGGAAGCAACACTGGCAAGAGTACACATTAGCCCACTTGCGACGAATGACAAAGCTGTCCAACTCTGTCAGCTCACTGTGTGAGCCGTACGCCGGCTCACCACAATAATGACAATTTATCCAGTCCGGGAAAAACTATTGTTTCCGTTTTATTTATTGAATGATAAGTCAATATCGTAATTATTGTCTAAGTATCCGAGTCCAGAGATGCTAGAAATATTTTTTTATTTATTTGTTTTGACAGTCAGCAACTGATTGGCAACTGATTGAAAGTGTACTATTGATGACATCTCCAGCAAAGACCCAAATGTACAGGTTAAGTAGTCAAGTTCTCTCCCAGTTGCTCTTTAGTATGAGTACACCTTAAGTTTGGCTTTCTGTCATAGGTGATTAACTTGCATTTTAACTACTTTCCTGTGCCGCACAAGCTTACTTCTAGTAAGCTTTGCGTGGGGCTAAAAGATTGAGTTGCAAAAAAAATTTGGGAAACTGATAGAGATCTGCTTGGTGCGGTGCTAACTTGTAAATTCAAGTCAATACAGATGTGCTTGAGTCTGTATCCCAGATATGTGTCATATCCAATTTGAGTCTTTGGGTTCATGGAACACGTTTTAAACACTTTTGACTATCCGTACTTCAGCAATTGCTGTTTAACATGGTGTACTGTAGATGCATACATTACATTATTTCTTTAAAAAAAAATTTACTGCTGTTTTTACATCTGCCATTTTTTATCAGACATAGATATAGTTGTATTAGATAGTATTGACTTCAGAAGTCAAGTGGTGAAAGATATAAGAAAAGGCGTATGAGTAGGGGACAAAGAAAGAGGTACAACCGCAGTCTTCTGTGCGTCTCCACCGAAGAGTGGAGAGTGATACATCCACAGATCTCTGCTCACGCTCTCAATTTAAGCGCAAGCACATACATGCACACACATCATTCAATACTGCTCACTCTCTAACTCCTCCCCTCTCTCAGGCACACGTGTCAGGGCTTGAGCTGAGCTGCTCTCAGATCCTGTTGAGAGGCTCTGAAGATGGGGGCAGGTTGTGGAGGGGTGTACTTGTGGAAAGGGGGGGATATTGGGGGGGGGGGTATGTTCTGGCATGTATTTGCTCTTTTGCACTCTTGTGAGATGCTTCCTGTGAAAACACACGACAAACGACTTTCCCTGTGCGTTTGCTGTCTACTTTTTCTTTATATCTCTGCTCTCATCCGTTTTCCCTCCACCCTTCCCTCCTTACCTCCTTAAACACTCTGCCTCCCCTCTGCTTAGAGGGAGCTGTTGGCTACATCACTACGAATCATTCGTGTGCCTGTGTGAGTGTGCGTGCTTTCTATATGTTTCTATAAAATGTACGTGATTTATTTAGACAGAATGCATATCTGCAACATAGTTTATTTCTGAGATGAGAGGCTGGTTGGTTGTGTCATCTGAAGTGTACAGAACTACCGCATAGTTTTTCTGCATGTAGCAGTATAAGGATCCACAATATTTACAGTATGCTGTAATGTGGTGTCTATTTAAGCAACACCTACCACCAGCGATACTCAAACCCACCAACAAAGCTGTTTTTACTTTGAAAGAAAGCACTCCAACACAGACCAATTCCACCCATTTGACATGCCCTTGGGGAGTGAATATGGAGCTGGAGAGGAAATCACCTTTACCAAGGTTTTTGGGTTTTTTTCAGAGAAATGTCACTATATTAGTTCAGTATTCATACCACTGTGTTTCTCAAGCTCCTTTAAACTGATGTTAATGTACAACATAATATTGATCTGCAGGACAATCTTTGTAATGAATCAGTGTATTGAGTGTCTGCGTCTGCGTGTTAAAGTACACTAAACACAGCTATATGTTTTTGTGTGCATGTGTGTATAGATAGATAGATATTTGTTCTTATGCTGTCTGTGAGCCAAAGAGAGGGAGGAAGGGAGATGGAGTCAGAAGGCTGCATACTAAACAGACTGCTGTCACCTCGCCAACTCCTCATACACACACGCACACACACACACACACACTTACACAGACACACACACACACACAAATATTCATGTTTGGTTACTGGTGTACATACTCACAAATAGCCCGCACACACAAACAACATGCAGACACTTTCCTCATGCCAGCTCAAACTTTGGCTGCCTTCCTCAGCTGCCGGTTGCTGTGGAAACCATTGCCCAAGGCACCTTACAGCCCAAATCAATGGCAGCGCCAAGATGAGGGTAGACAGGAGTTGCTTATGTGTGTGTGCATACATGCGACAGCTTGTCTCTGTTTAAATGCTCCACTCTTTGAGCACTTTGGTGTTGGAAGTAGTGACACTATATACTGTATCACTAATACTATCAGTGTTTTACAAACTGGATTTTGGTTGAGAATTAACCAAACCAATGGATGTTGATTAGTAAATTCCACAGAAAAACTGATGGCTATTGAAGAAATACGTGAGGTCAGACATTTTACTTTTATGTAATAGTGTCCCATGTTGCTAATCAGTAATCAGCTTGTTTGTGTTGATGACTCCAAATGTGGGCAACACACACACAAAGACATACATGAGAGACGACACAGATGTGACCCTGCTCTTGTCCCTAAAATTCACCCCATCCTCCCCATCTGCTCACTCAGATGCTAACACACACACACACACACACACACACACACAACTGGTTAGTAACATGGCCGAGCAGTAATGTGGAGCCACATACTCACTGACATATCTTAAGTTGGTTTTTGGTTTCTGAAAAATGACTTTCAGAAAATTGTGATTATTTGTGCCTGAAGTCTGTTATATTAGTATTAATCAGACCTTACGTCAATGTCCATTTTTGAAAACCCTTTGACAGCCTACTAAGACACGCTAGTGTGCTGTGAGAGCTCATCGGGGGTGCCGCAGGGAATTATTCAATTTCACTTAACTTGTTAACGATGATTTAATAGTTATAAGTATGTTTTTTTTGTCTATGCCAGCAATGTGTAGTGACAGGCAGAACAATTAAATGTAGGTACAATAAACCTGTGATCCACCTGTTGCCATTTATACAACAAAATAAGTCATAGCTTCCTCCTGCGACTATATCAGCTTTGTTTTCAATAAACAGGCCCAGATTTCACACTGTCAATTTGTGAGTAAATTGAGACAGATCATCATTATTTCCATATTCATACTTTAATTTTTTATTTTTATTTATTTAGTTTATTTTTAATTTTTTGCTGGTGTGCCATGAGATTTTTCTAATGTAAAATGGGTACCCTGGCTGTACTGTATGAAGGTTAGGAAGCACTGGTATTTAGAATTCACCCAATGATGACGTGTGACAATAAAGTGACATTATCAGTCATCAATACATATGCATATGCCCTGTTTTATTTTTACATTTTTTATATCCTAGCAATTGGTTTTAGAGTTTACAATAAAATGCTAATAGTGTTGTTTTTTATGTGGAGACAAGTGTCCAAATGTTGGCATTGTAGCCCCACAATGTAATTTTTGTGGAAACAAACAAGAACAGCAAATATGTGTAAAGTCCCCATAGTTGATTGGATTTGTCTGGATGTTTAGCTCTAGTACTTTGAGTAGTTTTGAAACAACCTATTCTATCCTATCTCGGCCTTTTTTTTTCTACTGATGGCTTTTCCATTTGGGGTCACAATTCTCCGCACTGAAAATGTGATGTCCACAATGACCATTGAAAGTGAGCTAGTGAGAAATGATGCTGGGACAAGAGAAGACAACAGATAGAGTAATTAGTAAAACTTAGTCATATTTTAGTATGGTAACATGGTATGTGTGTGGTTAATTGGCTGAAGACTTTTAGTGTGCAAAACATGATGGACACTTTAAAAAAAAAAAAAGGTGTTTGAAGCATTATAGAAATAAATGAATCGAGAAACAGTTTTAGTCTTATTTCACAAGTTTTTAAAGAAAAAAAAAACATCAAAATGCTTAATCTATCCTTTTGAGTGCATCGCCGCATCCCCTCTCACATAATGGATTATTCCATCTTCTTACTGCACATGTGCAGACTTGATTCAGATAGACAGTAGCAAAACAAACTTGTTGTTGCGGTTGCAAGGAAAATGAAGCAGAGTTAGCCCAGTTGAGGGGCGAGAAGGCGAGAGGAAAACAGTTTTTCTATCTGAGCTACCAAAGGTGTCCTTCTTATTCACAGTGATACCAATCAGGGCTCCTTTCCTCTTGTGTATAATAATAATAAAAAAAATTAGAAATAATAGGGTTTACATGCTAAGGATTTTGGGGGCCGTTCTCTGATCACCAATCAGCGAGTTTAAAAAAACGATCACCGATCCGATCACAAGATGAAGCAATACGTCTATTTAAATGACTCATTCATTTTGTGTATATGCTTGTGTACTGTAAAATGAGTATCATCAAACGTATTCTCTAGCGTTTTAGACAAAAGGTAAAAAATCAGTGTGCCTCGAGGGGACATTCAAGGATTGGCCATTGACATAGGTTTAAAGTTCAGTCAGGTCAAACCAACTTTACTAGAGACAGAAATAATGGGTGCAAATTTACTGTAATTAGATGTCTTTATTATAATTAAATGACTTTACTGATGACCAAATGTCTGTGGTGAAGCTAAGCAAAGGACTGTCTTCTTTCAGGAGGCTGGCTACGTGGAAGTGCACCTCTCAGTGTAGCTCTTTTAGACCGGTCTCGCCTCATTATGTGTGTCCTAGGAGGACGTAGCGTGGATCAAAATGTGCTAGCAACTTTTGAAATGTGGGGTTCTCCACAGCATTAAAAAGGAGGTCGGCCAGCACAATGAAGTCCATCAACTTCCATGTGCCAACTCTAACTTTCTCACTCTCCCCCCTATATGGATGGGTGTTGTCCAGCATTGTTCGTGTTAGTGTCCGTTTGGTTGTTAGCTTTTCCTTTTCTGTGCTGCGTTGCTTGAATGTGGCATACTCCTCCTTGTGTGCATTTTTCAGGTGCCTGATCAAATTTGTCGTGTTGAAGCATTCAGATGATGTTCCCCCACAAGGTACTTCAGTTTTGCACAGATTGCAAATGGCTTTCGTGTTGTCTGTCTCAGACACAACAAAAAAGTCCCACACCGCCGACATGTTTTTTTTCACCAACAATTTTAAAAGAATAATAATAACTCTTGGTCGTCAAGCATTTACATTACTATGTCACAAGACGTGACAAGGCTAAAAATAAACCAGCTTTTGGATTCAAACATACACGACGGCGCCACGGAGTAAATGTTTTTTGTGGAGCCTATCAATTATGTCATTGATCGAAGCAACGAATTATGACATTAAAGCCGGGCCGAAACCGATCAAGCATTCGCACTCACATTCATACCAACAGACAATTTAGGGTCTTCAATTAACCTACCGTGCATGTTTTTGGGATGTGGGAGTTAACCGGAGTACCCAGAGAAAATCCCGCGCAGGCAAACTCCATGCGGGCTTTCATGTGTCTTGCACTGAGGAGACGCTTCCGTCGTGCCACTCTGCCATAAAGCCCCAACTGGTGGAAGGCTGCAGTGATGGTTGACTTTCGAGAACTTTCTCCCATCTCCCGACTGCATCTCTGGAGCTCAGCCACAGTGATCTTTGGGTTCTGCTTTCTTTCAGGATTATGGAGGCCACTGAGCTCTTAGGAACCTTAAGTGCAGCAGAAATGTTTTTTGTAACCTTGGCCAGATCTGTGCCTTGCCACAATTCGGTCTCTGAGCTCTTCAGGCAGTTGCTTTGACCTCTGACATGCATTGTGAGCTGTAAAGTCTTATATAGACAGGTGTGTGGCTTTCCTTATCAAGTCCAATCAGTATAATCAAACACAGCTTGACTCCAATGAAGGTGTAGAACCATTTTAAGGATGATCAGAAGAAATAAACAGCACCCAAGTTAAATATATGAGTGTCACAGCAAAGGGTCTGAATACTTATGTCTGTGTGATATTTCAGTTTTTCTTTTCACCCACTGTAACCCATCATAGTGCACACAGTCACAAACCTGGATCAGTAATCAGCTTGATTGGCACCATTCCTTTAGGTTTTCTAGCTTCAGTGTTACATCCACTTACAACCCAAATAATCACTAACCCTAACCCTTCCTTAGCACTGAACTGTCCCCCCCCCCCCCCCCCCCTGACCCCAACAGATCCTCTTCGCCTGCTAGCTACACACTTGAAAGAACGGACAACACAAACATGTACCGCTCAAGGGTCATTTCATGTGAGGTGAATTATTGTGCTTTACAAACTGCATTGTAATTGTCACCTAGTAACGCTAAACTTAGAAAGTCTTAAGTCAACATCAACATTCTGTTATTGAAGAGGGTGGGGACAATTCAGCGGACACACAATGAAGTTGGAGTCAATCGAACACACAAACCATCACCACTAAGCATGCGCTGTCACACTAATTCCATCCACCAAGTTTGTCAAACAAACAGAACAGTGAGACATTCCCAGTGAAGCAAAGATAATTCACTTTCCAACCAGAGTTCCAATTTCATAGCACTGCTCATCAGTGTCAGGTGTTTCATGTCATTTCAGACTAGACTTCTCTCATGTGCATGCACTTATGAAGACACACACACTATACAGTATAGGAGACACAAGATTTATCTTTTCTCATCTTCCATTGTGGGTTTAGGCGAAACAATTTAATGCCCAACGTATTTCTCCTTCCTACTCTTTAACTCCCTTGCCCTCTCTTACCTTGTCACATGCTTCCATATTGTGGTTTTTGTGCAAGAAGGCAGAAAATCTGCTTACCATACATACAGGAATGTTTGCCAGCCTCACACAAAGTTGAAATTGCTTAGGGAAGCACAACCTTACCTGCACCATAAACAGGTAACCTGTGTGTGTGTGTGTGTGTTGTGTTAAACATAAATAAAAACAGAATACAATGATTTGCAAAACATGTTCAACCTATATTTAATTGAATACACTACAAAGACAAGCTATTTAATGTTCAAAGTGATTAACCTGATTGTTTTTAGCAAATAATTGTTAACTTAGACTTTTATGGCTGCAACACGTTTCAGAAAAGCTGGGACAGGTGGCAAAAAAGACTGAGAAAGTTGAGGAATGCTCATCAAACACCTGTTTGGAACATCCCACAGGTGAGCAGGCTAATTGGGAACAGGTCGGTGCCATGATTGGGTATAAAATGAGCTTCCCTGAATTGCTCAGTCATTCACAAGCAAAGATGGGGCGAGGTTCACCTCTTTGTGAACAAGTGCGTGAGAAAATAGTCGAACAGTTTAAGGACAATGTTCCTCAACGTACGCTTGCAAGGAATTTGGGGATTTCATCATCTACGGTCCATAATATTATCAAAAGGTTCAAAGAATCTGGAGAAAGTGGCAAGGCCGAAAACCAACATTGAATGCCCGTGACCTTCAATCCCTCAGGCAACACTGCATCAAAATGCGACATCAGTGTGTAAAGGATATCACCACATGGGCTCAGGAACACTTCAGAAAACCAATGTCAGTAAATACAGTTCGGCGCTACATCCGTAAGTGCAACTTCAAATTCTACTATGCAAAGCAAAAGCCATTTATCAACACCCAGAAACGCGCCGGCTTCTCTGGGCCCAAGCTCATCTAAGATGGACTGATGCAAAGTGGAAAAGTGTTCTGTGGTCCGACGAATCCACTTTTCAAATTGTTTTTGGAAATTGAAAAAAGGGTGGCGCATTATGAAGCGTAAAATACGACAACGGAGACCCCGGACTGTTGAACAGCTGAAGCTGTACATCGAGCAAGAATGGGAAAGAATTCCACCTACAAAGCTTCAACAATTAGTGTCCTCAGTTCCCAAACGTTTATTGAATTTTGTTAAAAGAAAAGGTGATGTAACACAGTGGTAAACATGAGCTTGTCCCAGCTTTTTTGCAACGTGTTGCCATAACATTCCAATTTAATGGTTATTTGCTAAAAACAATAAAGTTTATCAGTTTGAACATTAAATATCTTGTCTTTGTAGTGTATTCAATTAAATATAGGTTGAACATGATTTGCAAATCATTGTATTTTGTTTTTCCATTTATGTTTAACACCACGTCCCAACTTCATTGGAATTGGGGTTGTGTTTATAACATTGCTAATCCTTAATGTGACGCCAGAATTTACTTTTAACACCATTTGCATTTTCACATCATACAGCTGAAACCAATTTACTTACTTTTGGAAGAAAACACACATTGGTCTATTGCAAATGAAACTGACATGGTATTCACTTGAGTAAGGTTTTTTTCAATATGCACCCAATAACAATGAAAATAAAAGAATGAAAGTCTCCTTTATGTTCAACTTCCAATGTATATAACATGATATGCTGATGTCTGCTGACATCATCCATCCATTTTTCAAACTGCCTATCCACTCACTGGGGTCATGGCTGTGCTGGCGCCTATCTCTGCTGACTTTGGGCAAGAAGCAGGGTACACCCGGAACCGTCGCCAGCCAATCACAGGGCACATATAAACAAACAACCATTCATACTCACATTCCCACCTAGGGACCTTGAGACCTGGAGAAAACCCATGCAGGCACGGGGCAGAACACGCAAACTCCACACAGGGAGGCTGGATTTGAACCCGCGACCTCAGAACTGTGAGGCAAATGTGTTTACCAGTCATCCACCGTGACGTCGTCATGCATGACATTATGTCAAAAAAGATACAGATCCCAAAGTAAAAAGCAAAGCGATCTTCATAATTATGCCTTTGATGCGCTGAACTGATGTTTCTTGAGATATGCTCCGGTCTCGCACAATTTGCTGACGTCTCGTGTGACATATTGCATGGTGGTTTTTCAAATTCTGACATTTTCTGCAAATATCAGTGTATTCTTCCTGTTTTCTTTGGTCAACCTTTGGGGCATTCATCTTTTAAGGTTGCAATGTAAGCTATAACGATTTCAAAAGTTTTCAATTCTTTGAAGGTGTAATATCTCTGTGACAAATCTATTCATTGTTGAACAAATGATTAAGGCTGTATAAACAAGCACATGCAGAATTGAGTATTTAAACTGTATTGAGCTCAGCAAATCCTCTCAACTGTGGAGATTTGCATTTATTGTTTGCATTGGGATTCCTCTTTCTAAGGTTATTGACCATACTCAAAACTCCAGACATTGAATGTTTCATGTCAGCTTAAACTGGTTAGCATTTTCTCACTCAGGAACCTTTTATTACAGATAAATATCCTGTTATTCTAGGTTAGTACATTTCTCAATGGCTTCATGACTGAAAAGGTAGGATACTCAAGGAGTATGGTAATGGGGAACAATGTAAAAAGATGTTGCATTCAGCAAGGTGACTGTCTTGGAATTCCAATTATTTATTTTGTCATTTTCTGTATACACTGGGTACGAAAGGAATTCAGACCCCCCTAAATTTAAAAATTTCCTTCGTTATATTGCAGCCATTTGCTAAAAGCACAAACAGCCCCCCAGGACACCACACGGACAATTTAGCCAAACATCCCAGTTGATGAGAAAAGCCACACACCTGTCTATATAAAAACTTTACAGCTCATAGTGCATGTCAGAGCAAATGAGAATCAGGAGGTCAAAGGAACTGCCTGAAGAGCTCAGAGACAGAATTGTAGCAAGGCACAGATCTGGCCAAGGTTACCAAAAAATTTCTGCTGCACTTAAGGTTCCTAAGAACACAGTGGCCTCCATAATCCTGAAATGGAAGCCGTTTGGGACGACCAGAACCAGGTGTGAAAAACTTGTTGCATCGTTCCCAAAAAGACTCATGGCTGTATTCGCTCAAAAGGGTGCTTATAATAAATACTGAGAAAAGGGCCTGAATACTTATGGCTGTGTGATATTCCAGTTTTTCTTTTTTAATGTGCAAAAATTTCAACAATTGCATTTTTTCTCTGTCAACATGGGGTGCTGTCTGTACATTAATGAGGCAAGAAATTAACATAAATGATTTTACCAAATGGATGCAATATAACAAAGAGTGAAAATTTTAAGGGGGTCTGAATACTTTCCGTACCCACTTTTGTTTTGTTGTCCTTATTCATTATTGTAGCTGTTGTAGTTTATATTGTGGGAAATTTAGAACTGCACTGCATCATACTGAAATAATGTTTTTCTAACGGGGACAGCAATAGATTGCACATTGTACCCAATGCAGTAAATTTACAGTATACTGTATGCAAATGAACAGGACAACATCACAGTCTTGTGAAATCAAGCTTGATTCTTGATTACAAAACCTGCAGAGAGAATAATTCAGAGGACAATTTTTCAAGCCATTAGAGGTTAGGAGTATTTGTTTTCAAACAGTCACACCCTCACAGAAAGAAGTACAAATGAGCCAACATCAGTCTTTCGTAACCGTTTGACACCGGGACTCTTGGCTGACAACTATTTTGCATCACACACACAAGGGCATTTTGGTCTCTCCTGACCGGTTTTGGGCACGGTTGCATGACGAAAATAGGCACAAAGACAAGGTCACAAGGTTAAGGACCGGAATAGAAATGTAGCAGGAACAACTGCTCTTAGGTGTGACATGGTGAACATACTCACAGATACACAAGTGTACCTACAAGGTGATTTCACATGATTTAACTTGTCATTTCTCAAAATGTCTGTGCTTCAGTACCCCTAATGAACTATAAAATCTTAACTATATTTGTTGCTGCAACACTTGATGGGCCATTTCACTAAATCTTTTAATCAAGACACCAGAAGCATTGGGTTGCTAGTAGCCTACAGGTAAAACATACATTCCTATTATTACTGTTAACCTCATTCACTTTTTTTCACTGCAGAAATTCTCTTAATTATAGGTTATAATTATAACAGTTAAAAATAATAAATAATTCAGGAACATAGCTACAGATGAGCAATCATTCGTTTACCTCACCCCTATATGTGAATGTTATACAGCATTAGTTGACTATATGTCCCACAAGCTGGTGTACACACTACTGATAGGTCAAACTATTTACATGGTATATGACACTAATTACTGAAATGAACATTTGGTAACACAGCAGCAAGAAGTGAAACACATTAATTCACTTGGAAATGGTTTTAATATGGAAACCAGTTAAATGGCTGTACAGTAGTGCCTTGAGGTACGAGTTTAATTTGTTCCATTACCATGCTCAGTAACTCAAAGCCAGAGTTAGACCGATATGTTTTTTTCAGGGCCGATACGGATTATTTATTGTCAGGTAGGACGATAACCAATATTTGGAGCCGATATTAATTTGCTACGAAGGGAAAATATTGTCATCAAAATTTTGAAAAATAACAACTCAAACACTTTGTTTAAATGCCTCTAAGATATGTTAAAGTTTATTTTTTTATCTTAGACAATAGACATCTTTGTTTTAAAATTCTAACAAAACGTGCAGGGTGCTCCCAGGCTCAGCAGCATGGCTTATAAAGTTAAATAAAACTCTCTCCCAAAAGTTTTCTACAGTAAATAGTTTTTCAAAATTTCAATATTACTGAATTGTTAATTTTTCACGTATCTTTGCAGTATCTCCTATAATGTTATCTTAAAAATCTTAGCAAATAAATGAGTAGTTCCCTGAAGTTTACCCAGTTTTAAATTGATCCTTTATCGACAGTCAGATTTTTAAAAATTGAAAAAAAAAAAAGAAAATGGCTGATGTCAATATACGCCATTAATCAATTCAAGACGCCCTTGTTTTATGTTTAGTTTGACAGTAAACTTCAACTTGGGGTGTCAATAAACAGCTTGAAGCCCCTTTTTAAAGAATTGTTCACTATCTCTGCCAAACTGCTGCTTGTTGGGAAGTGAGTTGAGTTCACTGCCGCCATACAGCGCTTATATCTCAAATTTTGGCTCACAAGTCAAAGCAAAAAATAATCATTCAAACGGCGGCACGTCTCTTGAAAAAAATCTGGTCACTCGTATCTCAAGGCACCCCTGTATTTTCTTAACCATAGTTGTTTTGTTCGTGCCTGAGATACAAATATGGATGCATCTACTCACCCTCATTGTTGGTGGGGTGCTGAATTTAAAATATGTAAGTCGGGTGTTCCGCAGTCATCCCTGAACAGACCACTGGTTTACCATCAAGGCATCTGTTTGTTTTCTGTCTCCATTTCTCCTTGACATAGACAGCAGGCATGACTTTCTGACGTGTGTGTGTGTGTGTGTGTGTGTGTGCGCGTGTGTGTGTGTGAGAGAGAGAGAGAGAGAGAAAACAGCTAATAACTGTCGTAAGCGGGGATGCATCTCTTCAGATGTTGTATTTGCTTGGCTTGACGTGATGTCTGCAAAATGACCGATTTTCTCTGTGTCTCTCTTGTATGCTCTCCCATTTGTTCCTCTCAGTGGGATTAGACTACAGGGCGCCCCATTGAAAATGAATAGTGATTTAGGAAACTAATGAGGTGTAATAGACAATGTGCCCTCAGAGCAACGGTAATGCAGTCACTCATAAAGAGGACTCCTCCCATCTTAATCCTGAGAGTAAAATGAGTGAAACCTGTGCTGCATGCATGTGTGGGAGAATTACTGTATGTCTGCTTTTGCTGATGACAAATTCTGTGAGGTGACTGCTTCCTTCATCTTTCCTCCCATCTCGGGATGTTTTTTTTCCAAACAGTCATTAAGGTCAGATGAATAAACATTTTTGTCTGGTGCACAGGTCAACTAATCAAAAAAAAACTACTGAATGCATGAGTGAGACTTTTTTAGAACATGTCCAGATAATTTGAGAATTCACCATGATGTCATACGTTCTTAAGGGTGACAAAAGGCGGAGTTTTGTCAGGTAGCACCACAAGTAAACAAAGCCAGAGGAAAAAAAGGGTAAATGACTTGAATGAGTGATTTTATTCTTGCAGGGTGGTACGGGAAGTCTTCTTATGTACTGCAGTTATTTGACTGTATGACTTGTCAGACAAAAAGAAGATGGTGCAAGAGCTAAACTGCTTGGAAGGGAGACCCAACGCCGTCGATAATTCACATTTCAACAGGTAGCTACAGCACATTGATTAGAAATACAAGGGCGGAAATTCAGACATAGTTAATGTTGAGGTACGGCCTAATTAATTCAGGAGATAGCAGTACAGTAAATGAAATGCCTTAACCTTGGTCATGATAAATGTATCTTACAGGCTAGCATACGACCATAATTTTTAAATGAGCCTAGGCTACTATTGATTAGATCTTTTGGTCACTCATGCTGTTTGATTTAAAATCCGCTGGGCTACGGTAGATGGTCTTGTTTCCTGTTCTCTAACTAAGGAGGCTATAATCGCATAAGTTTGAGGTTTCTATTGCTCAGATTAATGGAAAAGACATACTCGTTTTGACAGTGAAATGAATAGCGTGCTTTAGTCTACTCAGCTAAGCATGTACTCAAATTCTCTTGAAATTTTACACACTTCACACTTTAACAATTAACCTGATGATGGATGTTTGGTTCCCAGTCTGTCCCTTTTGAGGTGACTATTCTGCCACCAGGCGCTCTAACCAGTCGTCCACCGTGCCGAGGTTTTATATACATTATATATACATGTGTCTGTGTGTGTGTGTGTGTATGTATATATATATATGTGTGTGTGTGTGTATATTTATGTGTGTGTGTGTGTGTGTGTGTGTGTGTGTATATATATACATATATATATATGTGTGTGTGTGTGTATACATATATATATATATATATATATATACATATATATATATATATATATATTTTATTTGTTTTATTTTTTTTAATTATTATTATTATTATTATGAAGGTTCGACCCCAAACATAATAAGTTTGTCATTGTTTCAGCGGTAATCAATTGTGTCACCCGGACGTATCCTGGCACCGATTGTTCACAGACATTCTGTAAAAACAACAACACCCCAAAATCATGTTCAATCACTAATAAAATGCACACAAAAAAATGGCTAATTTATTATGCAGTCATTGATTAAAGTGGTAGGACACATCGCTTCACGTTACCAGTGCCAGCCGTTCACAAGAAAGTCTGGGCTCACACCAAGACAAAAAGCCTAACACTTTACAAGAGCAAACAACTGTGGTTACATCATCCTCCCAAACTCTTTCTCAAAGGTCATTGGTGATTAAATAAATAAACGATTAGCTGACAAAGCAATTTAGTAGATGAAAATGAATCTGCATGCACTTACCTTTATGGCTGACCATTTTCTTCTGCACCAAAGCATTACAGGCAATCCATTTTTAACAAAACAACGTTACACAGTTGTATCTAACATAACTATTTTCACTTAAAAAACATAGACATTCACTCTTGAGGCAACATAATGCCACACAGAGGTAAAGTTTTATAACACTTCTCAGACAGTTGAACGGTCAACAGAGTTAACAGATTTGTTCTCAACACTTTAAATGTGTTAATAATAATAACAAATGATGTGGGGACAGACGAATAGTATCAATTTGTGAAAGAAAATGTAATTGATAATATTTGAACATATGTTTCCGCCTGACAGTGACGATATCCAGATTAATTTTATGAATTTCGAACTGCCAATACCACATGACATCTGATTTTTTACATTCATAGAGGTGATTTGAAATGCACTTGCAGTTGCATCCTCCCTCGGATGTCATTGGATTCGGATTTCTGAGCAGTGTTTTGCGTCACAACGCAACGCGCACAACCCGTGTCATGAAGATGGAGACTGCAGTGAGTGACTGGAAACAGCACTATTTGTCTCCTTCGTCCCTGTCTGTCTGGTGGAGGAGTTTAACACTGCAACTTGATAATGCAAGTGCTACTACATTTAGTAGGCTAAATGTTGCATCGCCAATTCTCCGCTGTATTGCACGTCACCAGTTTACGTCACCACCTACTTCATTACCACAGCAACCCATGCAGGTTTTAGTACAGAGCACTGACGTGTGCATGACACATCTAAGTTCTGTTCTCTGGCAAATAACCACCGAGTAGTTAAATTGGACAGTACCAAAATTAACTGATCTGTAGTGCACTTCATTTTGCGTCCCTTGAGGTAAAAACTGGAATGCAATGGAAAGAACACAAAACATACTTTCTGGGGGAAAAAATTCTCATTTTGTAATAAATAAACACCTGCCAGGAAGGGAAAAAAAGCACCAATTACAATTTATTGGTGCTTGCTTATACTGCCTACTAGAGCCGAATGATGAATTGCATTTGTGGTAATATCACACACAACATGATAAAACGCAATTTCTAATCTCAGCATATGCGATTAAAAGGTGGTCATATGACGCACGTGCAAAAGTGTAGAGCATCTGGAGGCATCAACCTACCAACCAAATCAGACAGATTATCTCGACAGCCTAGTGAGATGATAAGAATTTACCACACCAAAGCATGGCAGGCTCAACTGAACTGTTCCAATTGGTTGTGGTGACTTTAGGCATTCTACAATCATCGATGGCATCACTGGTGTATCGAAGAAGTGACATAAAAACAATGTGTATGGGTACTCCTGCTAGATCCAGCACAAACTGTATTTTCTAAGGGCTGATACACACAAAAAGACTTTGGAAATCTTGAAAGATTATTTTATCTGTGACAGACCACACACATAAAGATAAATAAATCTGGCATTTTCACAGTTTTAATCATATTGTGTGTTGTGTGCTCTGATGATATCAACACAGAACACCACACACATAAAGGATCGGTTCAAAGGGTAAACTTTAAATCTCGCGTGATCACACGTGATCTCACAAAACAGAAGAAGAAACACTTCCGGTTTTGCACTTTTTTTCCCCAAACGTTCCCGAACTTTGCCAGTGCGGGAACCTTATAAAATGGCGTTGTCCTAAAAAAACTGCTTGCTTTGGAAAATATTTCTTTCCCTCTGGAGAACCCACTTTTATACAAAAAACTACAATTTTGTTGAGTCAGGGTGCTTCTTGATTGGCTAAATTCACAATTCATCGCGTCATGACTTAGGAGAAGTTGGCTCTCCCCCACAAACATGAAGACTTGGTTGTAAATATTGAACCCGTTTGTTATTTAAGATTGTCGGCCCCAATCTAAAATCGGGACGAATCTACTCTTAACACACATCAGACCTTGTCTGGCGTTTGACGTGCTTGGTCGGGAAGGGGCAAAATCAGCACAAAAACAGGCCGATTGTCTACATGTATACCAGGCCTAAGTGAGCAGTGAAGCTGAGTTTCTGAACTGACCTTGTAAAATACTATGCACAGTGTTGGGGAGTAACTGATTACGTGTAACGAGATTACCTAATTTTATTACAAAATGTATGTAAGAAACGGAAGGTGTAATTGAATTACAGTTGCTTTTGGACATTTCCATGATCACAACTATCGTTACATTTGAAAAATACTGCAAAAGCTCAGGTTTTTTTTCCCATATCACTTTTTCCTTCTAAAGCCGATGCTTGTGATTGGTGCTCTCTGGTCAGGTGCCATTTTGGTGTAGTCTCAAACATGACATACCTTTCCAAAGATTACCTCAAAGCGCCACCTTGTAGTGCAATCTATTAATTTGTCTAAGATTTTGAAAAGGTTTGACTCATTGTTACACTTTTTAACTCATAAAATAACTTTTGATCAGGTTCAGCTTTATGTGAAGCAATATTGTCTAAATTGTGCACATTTGTTATTAGGTCAACATGGTATGGTGGTGTTCCCCATGCTGTACACATGTAGTATAATGCAACTAACACATTTTTTTTACATCATGCATTTATATTTCATCATGTTTTGTTATCAGTTTATTATTTGTGTAAAGAGCAAATGTATGGTTAATTCCTAAATAATGATCAATGGTTTTAATCCACTTTTTTAGAGGAAACATCCAAGGGTCTTGATGCATTCTTTTAAAGGTAATCAAAATGTTATCAAATGTTGAAATAGTTACACTGCTATTACATTTTCAACAGGGTAACATGTAATTGTAACCAACTACATTTCCAAAGTCATCTTCCCAACACAGAGTATCCAACACTGTGTTCGTAATTTCACATACTTCGATTGAAGTCGTCATGTGAACCAGCGTTTCTGCACAACCTTTCATTGCTTCGGCAGGGTAGCAACATTACACACCTTATAAAATGGCGTCTGTATTGTTTGTCTGGTTTATAATGTAAGCTCTCCTGTCTCACCATTGTCAAGTAGTCTTAGGAGTGCGTCTTATCCAAATACTACAACACTCAGCTGATTAAGCAGGAAGTCTATGCCTGTATGTATGCGTCTGTTTTTGTCTTTGTGCAGGGTTGCCATCAATGCGTATTGGGTTTTGAATCATGTTATCTTCCTCTGTGTGTGTTTTGTGTTTACGTGTGAAAAGCCTCATTCTGTACGCAGTGCATCTCAGAGTGTGTGTGTGTGTGTGTGTGTGTCATTTGAGGCTCCTCAAATGCTGCCTTTTTCTCTCTCATGTGGCTTCTCTGGTATGTCTGGTATTTCACAATGCCTCAGATCCTCTCCTCAAAAGCTGGGGGAGGTATGCGTGTACTTGTGCGTGTGTGCGTGCAAAGTGTGTGTAAAGTGTCATTTCTCTGCCGAGTGTTCTTCTATAGGAGGCTTGGAAGGCTGTAAGGGAGTGCACTGTGATTAACACACACATTGTGGGTCTGCCGCTCCAAGTTCCTTTCCTTGTTAGTTGGGATTTTCTGGTTGGCTGGAGAGACAACGATTGTGTGTTTACGTGCGCATATGCTTCGTGCGTGTGTGCGTGCGTGTGTGTGTCTAAAGAGACCAGGATGTAATTAGACACAATGGCAGTAGCTAATGGAACAGCTGCCTCATTGTAAATGTTTCTTGATGCTGCCATGTGGACACAAACACACATGCTGTGTGAACCACCCGTTTGGACTTTTGTTTATTTCTGTGTCTTTCATTTTCAGACCATCTTTCCTTAGGGTTGTGTCACCTCTCCGTCATCTGTCTTTCATTGCTCCCCTCTTCTATCCCATTCCTAAACTGTAACATTTTGCCTGGCTTTTGTGGTCTCTGATCATGCATACAAAGAAGTCCCAGCCATTTTTCTCCCTTCCTTGCCCCTCTGTTCCTCTGCCTGTATCTCTTTGTGTCTGCTCTGTTCCTTTGTGTGGCCCTATGTCTGTATCTCTGGCTCACTTTTTCTCTTTTCCCTGCCGCCTTCTCTCCCTCCCTTTTTCTTTGCTATTAGACCATTTTTCCAGCAATGAGACTTGTCATCCCTCCCCATTTCTGTCTTCCCTCCTCCCCTCACCACCCTTTCCTTCCACTCCATGTCCCCCCTCCTGTGGAAGACCGCCTATCGGAGAAATGATAACACTACGTCACTCTGTAATCTGCCAGTGGGGGTTGCTGCAGCACACACACTGAGCTCTTCGCTCTCCAACGCGGCTCGAGCAAAAACCAAATCTGTTTCATTTTCAATCTATCACTCTCTTTTTATTTCTTCACTCCGGCCCTCTAGCCCGTCTTTTACACTCTGAGCATGAGACCTTGATGTGTACGTCACTCTTAGTCACAACAGTCACCTTGGACGTCAAGTCCCTATGAAATCTCCATAGTTACATGACCTTGCCCATCACTGCCATACATGACATTCATGTCTTCCATCTTCCATCTTCTCTCTGTTCCACTTTCTTCTGACAAGCTGTGGTGGAGGAGGTAAATCTCTCTCTCTCCTCTGTGTAGGCAGGTCATGCCAACACTTTGCCCCAAAGAGAACACTAGGGAGAGGAGATAAGAAGTCGTGTGATGCGGTTGTTTGTGTATGTACTGTTACCGACCTTCCATGGCTTACACCCTTTTTTTTACATTTCTTCTTCCAAGCCCTCAGCCAAACTTTCCTCATTGCTCTTTTTGTACAGCATGTCGACAAAATTGTTCGTGTTTGATCATAAGCTATACTACCATGTCCCTTTCTTCAAATACTTTACAAATGTATTGCCGATGTACACTGGAGGGTTTTTCCATATGGAATCTGATAAAATAATAAAAAAATTGGCAATTTGTTAAGAAAGCACTACACTAAAATACACCAACTTCTTGTATTTTCAGATAGAACCATGAAGACCTAATACACTGTGTCTACCATCACTGTTTTGACTCTTGATGTTGACACTCAACACGCATGCCCGTCCTCTGTTGCAGATCGTTTTTACACACATTTCTTAACTTCCACTACTAGACCTGTCTTCAAAATGTACAATGGAATTTTATATTGTTTGTTGTCAAGGTTGTTGTTGTTTAATTATTATTCTATTTATTTATTTTTTATTTTCACACATTTTAGATCGGTTTGCATGGTGAAAAGACACATGTATGCTGTGGGGATCTTCTCCTCTTGTCCTTGTGTTTGCTGTTCCGGAGACTATTTTTCACTCCTTCCTGATCTCGGGGATGGGGGGATCCACTAGGGTGACCTGCTGGGGAGTAATGGTGGTGTGATGGTGACTCACCCATGTTCCGTGGGTGCTGGGGCAGTGCCGGCTGGCACCCGCCTGGGTCCCCCGGTCTGGCTATTGGTGGAGGCGGTGAGGCCACGTTGTTGCTCCTCCAGCCTGCTTCCTCCTCTTCTCTCCGTTCCTTGCGTACCGCTGCGGTCGCCTCTTCCTCTTCCTGTGGGGGAGCCGGGCGGTGGAGGTGTGGCATTGGATCCCTGCGGCCCCCCTGGGTGGCCGGTTGTCGGGGCGCCTCGGTGGGGCCGGCCCTGGGTCCCTCGGTGTAGGACGTGTCCCATCCGCCGGGCTTCTCTCGGGTGGACCCCTGGGCCTGATCCCGCCCCTCGATTGATTGGGTGGGGTACTCAGCCGCCGCGGTGCGGCCACATCAATTACAGGACACTTCTGTCAGTCTTTGTGCATGTAAAACGGTATCAATTCACTTGCATGTATCCACACACCCCTTACTGCAACAAATAAGTCATGAATATGCAAATCGCCAGTGTATCCCCTCACTTATACTCTGGTCCTGTAAACTTTTATAATTTACATAATTAATGCCACCACACTTAAGTTGTACACCCGGGTTCACGACCCTGGTCCTGCATGCTTCTTCTGCTGTCCTTGTCCTGTTCTATCTTGTCCTGTCCTTCCCTCACAGGGGTGTAGCACTGCAGCCCCATTCAACACTCATATTTAACGTTTCATTGCTGTAGATAAAGTAATTATTTACTTCACTCATTCTGGTTACAATTAGTGATTTGTCTTTTGTCTTTGTTTCTTTCTCCCTTCTAGAAATTGTGTTCTGTTCGACTGATCAAGTCTGATTCTCAATAAACCTCAATTATAATAGCACAGCGGAACCTTAAAAACTCCACTGTGACACAGTAAAACTGTTTCGGCAAAAAAGGAATCCAGATTTTCCATTCTGCTTGACCTAACAGCCGAACAGGACAAAAAAAATTGTTTTCCTTCAAAAGGCCATTGTCATAATAAGCAAATGGCCAAAACTACAGGTTTTAAGAGTTTGGACCTGTTGACCGTGTTTTTCAATTTGAAAGCAAGATTAGGTGTTGCCGGGTTGTACATTACATGTTATTTGGATGACCCTTAACATCAGTACAATGAATGGTGAAACGTGGATAATGATGGCACGGGGACATTCCTCAGCCAAAAGCCAGGTCACAGTTGCAACTCTGCAGTTGCATCCAAAGGCTTGGTGTTCCTAGCTTTCTGGTGTTTTTTGTTTTTCCTCTGTAGCAACTGTTGCTTTTCCATGTTGAGATTGGCTTGTTTGTGAAGCAAATAAGGTGGCCTAAAAAGAAAACATTTTCATCTTTTAAATATGTGTCTACTATTGCAAGAAACATATTTTTGTACTCAGTGACCATAAGTAAGAGTAATGGTTACTATGCTGTTATTCTGGCAAAAAAAACTACTACCTGTCAGAAGGTACTTGTGCAGTGGCAGCAATACTGTGCATGACTTAGTCCTCGCAGACATTAAAAATATTGGACTTCAATGACACTCTCTACCTTAAAGCATCTCCAAGAATGCTCCTTGGGTGAATCAAGAAATTACTTGAATTGCGCGATGGCTTTAACGTGATGTACTAGCACTGGTGCCGATTATTCATTAGTGCCCGTCGGGAACAGCACGAACAGTTCTTGCTGAAATTGCACAAACTTACCCTGCCTTGTTCTGTTGTGTCATTATCCTTCTAGCCGTCATTTTTGTTGACATTTTTACTCACTCCTCGGGCGTCAAGTTTGTTCACTTCAAACTGTTTTTTTGTTGTTGTTGTTTTGCTTACTTTTACTTTCAGGAATTGGAATGATTTTACAGTATATTATTGGTTGGCAATTAAATTCAATCATGAATCACATGCAAGTATGTCATATAGTTTTTTTTTAAAAAAAAGTTAGTAGGCTAACTGGCAGCCAGGTTTTTCTTTCTCCACTCTTCTATTTCTTCTACGTCCCCTGCTCCCATCACCCGATTTGCCATACCTCATTTTAAAAAAATTACATTCTCTCTCCTCTTCCTTGGCAGAAGGTTTGTGATATACAGTTAGGACATACTCAATCTGAAAACATTCACAAACAAGTTGAGATGAACTTTGCTTCCATTTAACTATATAGAAAAATTTCACTGAAAAGTGAAAAAAGTGTGTCACTTTATAATACTTGTGTATGTAGTTCAGCCTGTAAAAAGTATGGGATTATCATTGTCATGCTTATGTGTTTGATTCCTTGTCTATCCATTACTGTCCTCCTCCAGCAGCATTAGCGGCAGGAGGAAACAGTATTATTCTCCTCTGGAATGTCACATCAGGCTATATATAGAAGCTTATTTTCCGTACCTCCTTCTGCTCCTCTCTCATTCCACCGACTTTGTTGCTTTCCTCACTCTTTTCAGATGAAATAACCTTCATTGTGAGGTTGTGCCTCACCTTGGAATTCAGGCTCTAAACTTTTACGTCAACATCCACATTTAAGCCTGCTGCCTTCAGGGCCAAGCACAGAAAGTTACCCACAATTGGTCTAGAGAGTGCATGGATTCACAGCTCTCTCTCTCTCTCTCTCTCTCTCTCTCTCTCTCTCTCTCTCTTTCTCTCTCTCTCTCTCTCTCTCTCTCTCCATCATTTCTGAACATCATTTTTCTCACTCTTTGTCAGACAAAAACTTACAACGTAGTCTCATACTCTCTTGGCGCACATGGAGACTTCTTACAAGTATGGTAACACAACAACAGTCACATTTTTATTACATAATCCTTGTGCCTTACTCTCTCAATCGATTCACGAATTACACTAATTTAACAGTTGGATTAAGCTTGGATTGATTGGTAATGCCTGTAGAGTAGGGCGCAGGGATGACATGCTAAAAGGCGACTGTTATGATCCGCTGGTCACTTATGAGCTGACTTCAATAAACAGAGTCTGTGCAGTGTGCATGCTGTCCAAGAGAGTCTGAGTTTGTGAATTTTTGTGTGATAAGAGTGACTTCAGATGCCCTATACCTCGGACGCTATGCTAACATTGTATGAACAATGAATGAAAGTTAATGCAACTGCAGCAACACTTCTACTTTGTGGAAGTATGTTTACGGGTGACCCGCAAATACTCATTCATGGTACTGCTATAGGAGCATGGATGGAAACAACATGCCAAACACTGAGAGCATAGCAGAGAATAACATGGAAACAGCCCAGGCAGTTGGTGCTGAAAAGAGCAAATAGTAATTTCAAGGCAATACGGTGATGGACTGGTTAGCACACCTGGCTCGCAGTTCTAAGGGCCCGGGTTCAAATCCGGCCTTGCCTGTGTGGAGTTTGCATGTTCTCTCCGTGCCTGCGTGGGTTTTCTTCGGTTACTCCGGTTTCCTCCCACATTCCAAAAACATGCATGGTAGGTTAACTGAAAACTCTAAATTGTCCCTGAGTGTGAATGGCTGTTTGTCTGTGTGCTCTGCAATTGGCTGGCGACCAGTTCAGGGTGTACCCTGCCTCTCGCCCAAAGTTAGCTGGGATAGGCGCCAGCACACCCACAACCCTAGTGAGGAGAGCAGTTCCGAAAATGGATGGATGGATGGGCTTCTGTGAAACACCGTCTTGAAAAAAATGTTTTAAAGAAAAATGTACCGGCATTACCAGACAACTAGCAACCCTTTATTGCTCAGTTTTTTATGTCAATGTCTTTATGTCTCAAAGTGTTCTCTGTCAATGTCATACTAGAGCGGCTCCAACTACCGGAGACAAATTCCTTGTGTGTTTTCTTGGACATACTTGGCAAATAAAGATGATTCTGATTCTGAAAATGGTCATCTGCAAAACATGCCGTTAACAAGTTGTTACTAGTAACTCAAAGATGTTAAGTATTTTCTAAATAACGACACGACATGAGGAACTTTACAGAGACAGCGTGAAGTTGTGTCTAACTAACATGTATAACGTTACATCAAAGCCACTAAGTGATGAAAAGAAAAAAACAATACATGGCACAGTACTTAAACAGTATGTACATGTAAGGAATCATGTCTCAAGCCTGAAGTAGTTGACCAACTGTGAAACAAAATTTAAAAAAGCAATAAGTTATTTTAAGAAGTTTCCTTTCATGTCAGAACAAGCTGACAAATTTGTCTTCCTCAAACTCACCCTCTGAAACACTCGAGCTGCGGAGTCTCTAAAGCTCCCCTGTAACTGAAATTGTGGCTTACCGTCGTACTTACTGTTTTTCATGTGCTTGTTTTACATTTATGGCCTAGAAGTGCTATTCATACAAATATTTACTTTTGTTATGACATTTTGAGGTTACGAATGTTGCGTAATGAACTAGTTTGCATAGCAGTATTATAATTATCGTCATCACGCAGCACAAGAAGGCACACTCAGTAAGTGCCGTATTTATTGTTTTACATGCATGAGCTAGACGTGTTGTTAGCATATGTTAGTGAGAGACTACGCCGCATTTCGATACTGGAATTGGAATTTGTCTCACAGCTTTATGATCGTACGGTATGTAAATTTCTTTTTGCCCCCAATAGGCATAGTCTTCGATTAATGAATTGGCATCACGTTTTTATTTCCATCATTGTTTTGTCGGTGGCTATCCAACTCTTACACACCTTCAGACATTGTGTAGTTCCTTCGCCCTAATTGTATTTTTAGACATATGCTTTGTTTATATGTGTATATGCTTCTGCATGTGTTGTAATCTATCAATAAAGTCCCTCCCTGGTAGCCATTACCACTGATTCATGCCTCCCTCCTAATGGTCAAATCATTAACGTTTTTTAGACCACTGGCTACTGGCGGATGTGTGTGTGTTGATTTATTTTCTTCTATGTTTATCCACAGAGTAATGTCTATATACACAATATATACACAATGTTTGGGTGGTACTCTGTGTGTGGGAATGTGTATGTGGACATTAGTGCATGCATGTGTTAGACTGTCCTCGGGCCACTCTCAGTATTGATCTCCATTTGGTCAATGAGCAAGGCTAACAACGCTAGTATATGCTGCTCTCGCCGACCCCCAATCAATCTTAGCAGCCACATCACAAATGGCCCACTCTGCTCTCTGAGAGCACCTGACAGACGCATTAGCCCACCTCGGCCGCCATTAGCCATCACTAATGATCACCTCCAGGTTTGAAAGACAATGTCGGAAATAGTAGGAATGCACATTTTATCACATGGCTTTATTATCCCTCTTTGTTACGGGGCTAAAGAGGATGTGCAAAAATCTACGTACAAGTGCCGCTAAGTGTTTAACACACGCTGACACACACCTGTGTGTGTGTGTGTGTGTGTGTGTGAGTGTGAGTGTGAGCGTGCGTGCGTGTGCGTGCGTGCGTGCGTGCGTCTGTGTGTGTTGCCAAGCCCACAGTCATTGGTTTTCTCAGGTAGAAAGGTTTTGTTGTCATTGTTTTCTTTGGAGCACAACCTCGAGGCATAAAATTAGTCTCACAGGACAGATAAACATATACGCAAACAAAGTAGAGCTTGTCAATATCATGGATCAATCATTTTGGATAACTCATCTGTGGAGAGGCACCACAGTCTAAAGAGAAAGGAGAAATGACATATACAGGATGTAGAGGGTGTTTCTTCTAACTTCCACAGCATGCTCCTGGCTTCCCACATCTCTTGAGTCTCAACAGGGACGCATAAAAGCAGGAACAAAATCAAGAAAGTGGTGGAGCTCTGGTAGCATTAGCGTCACTGTGGCCCCTCGACATTTTCTTATCACTCACGAACACCAGTATGGCACAGTTAAACACTTACACGCTCACTGAGTCATTTATTGCTCTACTTTCCTTCTCTCTCCTCTTTTCCTCTGAGGTCTAAATCCCTTCATACTCAACGACTTAACCCCTCTCTTTCATTTCGCCCTCTTCGCTCGTGCTTGAATCCACCAGTAACCATTAACCGCAGCATGTGTATGCGATCAGTAAAGTAGCATTTTGTCATGTGCCACGTTCCTGACACGTGGCGTACCTCAACACTAGTGAAGAAATGCAAATGATCAGTTGTTCCTTCTTTTACGTTACGTAGACTTTGTTTTCCAAGAAGTGAGGAAACTCACAGCACAAGCACCACAAAACACCACATTTATCATTTCTTTCAGCAAAATAACACTGTGGATTTTGCCTTAGAACATTACAAAAAATCAATGTCGAAGTATAAACAGTATTTATTGATTATTCTGATCATTGATACACACCACCTGCATGCAAGTATCAGAATAGATACACTCTTATCAGGGACTTCATGCTGCTGTGTACATTAACTGCTGCACTTCAAGACTTAATGAGGCTGTTAGTTCATGTAAAAACTGTTCAATATATGGACAAACAGATGTCACATCACCATCTTGTACCTCGGAGTCCCTCGCTCTTCTTTCTCTTTGTCTTTGGCTTGATGGAGTGCTTTCAGATAACTTCAGACTGCTACTGTCACCTCCTCCCCCACTCTTCCTCTCTATCACCATCCATTTGTCTCCTCGTGCATCCCCCCCACCTCCCTTTCTCCCTCTCTGCCTTCCACGCCTCACTCCATCTTTCCTCCCCCGTTCACCTCAGGCCCCTCCCACCCAGGCCACCAGGTTAGTGTCAAATCTTCAGTAAATGCTCGCTGCCTTGCCGAGCTTGTCAGTCGAGCCAGAGCTAATTAGCAGACTCGTACAATAATTAGTTTTTCTTCTTGTCTTTTCATTCCCATCACCCCATTTCCCCGCTCCTCACCTCACCTTAGATTCTGTGCTGTCAACAGTTGACATGTCGCAGATGCATCGCAATTTCTTTAATCGTTCTTCAATAATCTATTTTTTGTGTCTATCACATAGCCTCTTTTCCGTACATTTCTCTACTCACACCTTTTCTCTACTTCAGTATTCCTTGTGTTGTTGACTCAAACACAAGGTTTAGCTTGTTTTCTCTGCCTCAGTCTTTGCTTTCCTCCCACTACCCCCGTCTCCCCCCATAGTATTTGTTTACACCTCTCAGTTCTCACCTTCTAAAACCATTTCACCAATATATTTCTCCTTCCCCTGCTCTTTCACTTCCTTTCTTCTCGATGACTGTTTTTATTCTCTTATTAACAGTTTTGCATCCGTCCCTCTCGTTTCATTCCTACACCGAGCCCTGACTTTTTCTTATCTCTTGCTCAATGGCATTGTTGTATTGAAATATAATCGCAAAGGGACGAGTGATCACTGGTCACAACCAAGCTAATTGGTTCTTCAGTGTTTCATTTTACGTAGAGAACACTCTGTTTTAGTATGTTTCAGCAGAGTTACTTCCAGATCGACAGCTTTGCTACCATGGTGACCAGACATCTGGATTCGCCCGGATTTCATGATTTCAATCTGTATATTTTTCCATGCATTTTCTACACCACTTATCCTCACGAGGGTCGCGGGCATGCTGGAGGCTATCCCAGCTATCTTCGGGCAGGAGGCGGGGTACACCCTGAACTGGTCGCCAGCCAATCGCAGGGCACGTGTAAACAAACAACCATTCGCACTCACATTCATGCCGACGCACAATTAAGAGTATTCAATTAACCTACTGTGCATGTTTTTGGGATATGGATCCTCAGAACTGTGAGGCATACGTGCTAACCAGTCGTCCACCGTGCCACCCAGTCTTTTATATCAATCATTATCATATAGCACCTCTATTCTCTTAAGTCTTCTGAAGTCTGTCAAAAAAGGGAATGTACCTCGTCAAACTTTATAATGAAAGGTAACAATTGTATTCATCTACTGTGTTTGATATTTCCTGGTCAAAGAAATAGTTACTCGTAGGCGAATGGAAGTCATAGGTGGTGTAGTGGTTCACATGCCGGACTTCTTTGCAGGCAGCGTGAGTCCACTTCCTACTTAGTGACATTGTGAGTGTAAAGGGTTGTCTGTCTCTATACTGTAAATGCCCTATGGTTGACTGGTGACCTTTCAAGATGTAGTGGTTATCTGGGCTCGCCTCCAGCTCCCAGCCACCCTAAGCAGGATAAGAACTAACATTGATTTGCCAAAATGTATTTTCTGAAAGACATTTTAATTTGATCTTCATATTAGCTCCACCACTCTGACCACCCCAATGAGGAGCCTCTTGTGTGGTGAAATGGGTAGAGTTCATGCCTGTTATTTGTGGTAACAATGGAAAAAGAAAAATCTTCTTTTTCAATGGAAGCACAAGCACAAAAGCGTGAACCGAGGCACATGTGACATGACAAACTGATGATAAGTGTGTTTCAATTCTACTTATGAAGATCACGCCAGGCACTTTATAATGAAGAAATCCCATCCATTTGGCTTCATTCTGAAGCTTGTTTTGTCTACCACTGCACACCTCTGTCTCTCACTATCCATATGTTTTACTGAGTCTGTTGATCACCTCTCCACCTCCTTTGGAACAACACGGTGGAGGACGGGAGAAAGTATGGTGCTTATTTCAGTACTCTGATGCACTCACTCTCTAAAACACACACACCCTTAACACCGCCAGTAGCTGTTAGCAATGACAGCAAATTGTGTTCTCAGGCCCATTTGTGGTTCCAATTTGGCATCCCTTTTGCTCACATCATATGCTCACTCATGTCCTTGAAATTGCATTTTTGGTTAAATTATGGGCTCACACCGATACCTAGTTTGATGAAATAAAGGGATGCCAAATTGGAACCACAAATGGGCCTTTTCCATCCTTTTTCAGAACCCAGTGACTCCCGTGAAGGGATGAAAATTTGTTCCGGAGAAACGGTATGATGTTTAGTTTGATTTGATGGGGGGGACTAAAGTATAGAAAATTAAAAAAGAAAGACTAACGTACAAAATGTTGGAAGTTGGGAGACAGACGGATAGATAAGTAGAATGCAATAATGTGATAATGCAGCTCAGGAGTAGAAGTATTTCTACACTCTTACGCTTTTAGTCCCATTTCTACTTTTCACAGAAGATTTCATCATATTACCGAGGGCCATTTTGGCTCTTTGTGGGTAATAAGCTCCTGTGGAATTATTGGAGATGCTGGCTTGGAGTTAATGGTCATTCTCCCGCCGTATGTCTCACTCTCTCTGTCTCACTCCCCCGTGTTAGAGAGGGAAGGGTAAGGAGCAGGAAAGATTAATGGCATACATAGATGGGCAGAGTCAGGGGCGATGGAGATAGCTGAAGGTGCAGCTTGTCAAAAAAAAAAAAAAAAAAAGCAGCTCATCCTGGAAGACAAAAGGAATTAAAGAGAGGTTGTGCTCAGTAGATTCTTCGGGGGGTGGGCGGGGGCTTGTTGGCACAGTTTTTCTTCTAATACACTAAATGGACAAGAAAATGGGATTTAGACATCATCTCCCACCACAGGTCTTGAACATTTCTTTCCCCAAGACCACACACAATAACCTCAGTTTAAAAAAATGTATGCTCATTCAACACTGTATCCGTGACTCAAAATATTGGAAGTGTATATATTAGTATTCTGTACAACAAAATCATTTTTAAGTGGTTTTACTTGTCATGAAAAGATATTCTGCCTAAACAGATCTTCCCTTGATTCTTTTATTAATTAAGATAATTATAGGTGTAGCACAAACAAATTTGAATGCAAACATCACTCTCCATGTGGATTCTATTCATTTACATGCAGAGGGTACAGAGAAGTCTATCTCATTGGATTACAGCAGAATGCAGGGATAGAGGGGGCAGACAAAAGGGGTGGAGGAATCAAGATGGAAGGAGGCACAGAGGAAAGATGCGGAAGAGAGATCAGTGATATGAAGACGTGAGATGGAGGGAGAGAAAAGGAGTGCCTAAAGAAAGACAGGAAGCAAGAGATGGAGAGGCTGGGGAGGAATGCTGCAGGGAGGAGCAGGAGGGGAGGAGGGGAGAGCCTATTGCCCTGAGACCACAGCTAGAGAAAGAAAAAGAGTGGGAGAGAGCAAAAGAGTGATAGCCTCACAGCAGCACCTAATGGCTTCTCTGGAGAGAGAGGGAGAGGGCGGGAAAGGAGAGGAGGGGAGGAGGTGTAATGAGGGGTCTATGACAGAGGCAGAGACACATTTAGAGAAGAAGAGATGGAGGGAGAGACAAAGAGAGGTGGAGTTTGCATGGCCAACCAAGAAAGAAGGAAGGTGTAAATAGTGAAAGCGAGGTTATCAAAATAAGGATCATTAGCAAGAGTAATGCTCGATGATCTTCAATGTAGAAAAACACACTGGCAGAAAAAAAGTGAGAGTTGTATACTGTTGATTAATGAGGCTGTCAAGAAGAAGTTAACAAAAGCAGAAGGAATAGGGGAAAGGTGGATGCTGTTGCGTGGTGAGCAGAGAGTGAGGGAAGAAGGGCGGAGAAGCATCTGGATAGATAGCTCTGACGAGAGATAAAGAAAATGGAGATGAATGATAGAAAGATGAGCGAGAAACAGATTGATAAGAGGAGGAGAGTGTTGGAAGGGGGGAAAACAAAAGAAAAGCCAGGACACAACATTTAGTGAGACAGTGAAGGAGGAAATTGAAAAGGAGGGTAGTTTCCTGTCCTAACAAGACCAAGGAAGGGAGGTAAACAGAGATCTGAGGATGGACAATCTGGAGTATTTTTCTACCTCTACTACCAGCCGTGTAATGACACTGATCCCGCAATTCTCTCCAGAAAGAACTCAAATACTGGCCGTGTCCTAAGAGCACACACACACACTGCACACACACAGCGTTTGTTATCTTCTTCGCTGCTGTTTATTGCTACCTGTAGGTGTAAGGCCGCTCCTAGTCGCTCTGTATATTTCCCGCAATACACATACAGTGGGTACGGAAAGTATTCAGACCCCCTTAAAATTTTCACTCTTTGTTATATTGCAGCCATTTGCTAAAATCATTTAAGTACATTTTTTTTTCCTCATTGATGTATACACATCGCCCATATGGAGAGGGAAAAAACTGAATTGTTGACATTTTTGCAGATTTATTAAAAAAGAAAAACTGAAATATCACAAAGCCATAAGTATTCAGACCCTTTGCTCAGTATTTAGTAGAGGTACCCTGTTGAGCTAATACAGCCATGAGTCTTTTTGGAAATGATGCAACAAGTTTTTTACACCTGGATTTCGTGATCATCTGCCATTGCTCCTTGCAGATCCTCTCCAGTTCTGTCAGGTTGGATGGTGAACATTGGTGGGCAGCCACTTTTCAGGTCTCTCCAGAGATGCTCAATTGGTTTTAAGTCCGGGCTCAAGAACTGTCACAGAGTTGTTCTGAAGCCACTCCTTTATTTTAGCTGTGTGCTTCGGATCATTGTCTTGTTGGAAGGAGAACCTTTGGCCCAGTCTGAGTTCCTGAGCACGCTGGAGAAGGTTTTCATCCAGGATATCCCTGTACTTGGTTGCATTCATCTTTCCTTCGATTGCATCCAGTCGTTCTATCCATACAGCTGAAAAATACCCCCACAGCATGATGCTGCCCCCACCATGCTTCACTGTTGCGACTGTATTGGACAGGTGACCAGCAGTGCCTGGTTTTCTCCACACATACCGCTTAGAATAAAAGGCCAAAAAGTTCTATCTGTGTCTCATTAGACCAGAGAATCTTATTTCTCACCATAACCTTGGTCAGATCTGTGTCTTGCCACAGTTCTGTCTCTGAGCCCTTCAGGCCGTTCCTTTGACCTCATGATTCTCATTTGCTCTAAGGTCTTATATAGACAGGTGTGTGGCTTTTCAAATCAAGTCCAAGTAGTATAATCAAACACAGCTGGACTCCAATGAAGGTGTCGAACCAACATCAAGGATGATCAGAAGAAATGGGCAGCACCCAAGTTAAATATGAGTTTCACAGCAAAAGGTTTGAATACTTATGGCTGTGTGATATTTCAGTTTGTCTTTTTTAATAAATCAGCAAAGATTTCAACAATTCTGTATGTTTTTCTGTCAATGTGGGGTGCTGTGTGTACATTGAGGAACAAATTAACATGAACAGTAAACCAGGTGATGATATAAAGGCTCTTCACTTAAGAGTGACACACAATACAAAGAGGGGTAAAAGAGAAGCGGCAGAAAAAAGAGCAGTAGTCCACCTGATGTGGCTCTGAGATGGAGCTCAGACATACCTTTCTCAGCCACCATAGTTAGATTGCATGCAAACACATCACTATGCCTTTCTTTCTCCAATTCACCCCCCACTACCACTACACACACTATTAACGTAGCTGAAATACATGCACATTTCAGTCACTCTTTCAAACACACACTCAGACTCTCAGTGTGTCTTTTAACGTTTCCATGGTGACCGTTTCCAGGGTGATTTACTGTAGCACCTGGTCCCTCTTAGGCTGGTACATTCATTCGCTCGCCACAAACACTTGCCGGTCACCAATGATCTCATCTCCTCACTCCGTTCTCTTTTTCTTTTCCTCGCCTGTATCGTGAAGATGATTTACTTCAGTCCTCTTACAGTGGGTCATATTCCACCTTCTGTCACGTCTTATTCCCCTGAATAATCAGCTTCATAGGAACAGCCGAAAGCAAAGCACCTCCAATAAACCACTTCTGCCTATCGGGAAAAATGAAATGATACATTTATTAGCATAAAATTAGTCAACATCAGTTCATCAATTCCTCCAAAAATGAGTCTGTCTTTTCTCCTACCTGTCTGTCTGTCTGTATGCTTTGAATGCATGGCACACTCAAAGTACAACCCATATTGGTTAGGCATCATACTGCATCTTCAAACACTGTATGCAACGCTAGCCGATTGACCTCCAGTTTGTCTCTATTTTACTTATTATGAATATAAGAAATAATGACATGGTAATTTGTTCCAGGGTAAAACTGTTGCCATCATAGAACCTTGATTTACTGTACAGTCACATCAACAAGTACGATCATACAAGGATAGCAATAATTTTACCACTTTTAATTATAAAACGAAAGAAAATAACAGTTTAAATTTGAATGATGAACGCATAATGCGAGGTTGAGTAACACCACAAATTCTCTTTCTTAAAAAGGGTTACACAAGTGTAAAAAGAATTATCCACTGTTAATAGTGAAGCATAAAAATAGGAAAGCGGTAAAGCACTTTGACGGCACATATGGCTGACTGGCTCTTGCTGCTCTGAATGTTAGTTTACTTACTAAATGACTGTCTTCATTCACTTCCAGATTGTTGTTATAACGAGCATTATTGACTTTTAGCCACTAGCACTTATCGAATACTCATCATGAATTCACATTGCTTTTTCGAAATGACCAGTTTCAGTTTTCTACCTAGACATATATCTGGACATTCACCGAAAGTGCTTTTTTTGTGCGTGCGTATCTGTTGAAATAAATTAGTTGGCGTTGACGTTGCAGGGATTTTCCATAATTATATATTATTATTATTAGTGGTGCACCGAAATGAAACTTCTTGACCGAAACCAAAAACCAAAACTGGGGAGCCGATGGCAGAAAACAGAGAGCTGAAACACCGAAATTGTCACTCAAGCAATCAGCCTTTATTTGCAAGCGCTTTTCATACAAAAAGAAATGCAACACAAAGCGCTTTACATTAGTTAAAAAGTAAAAATGTATCAAATCTGCCAATTATTAATTATAAAACTATGCCAATTATTAGTAAAATTGCATTTCTGGCTATGACTGCAGAGCTGCCAAACTATAGAAATTCCCTTTCAGAACAATTTGTCTGAATTTCCATATTTTTTAAAATAATGTCAATAACATTACCGCAGGACAGTTATTGTCGTATATTAGTTCATTTAATTTCATTTACTTGGATTTCCATTAGCTTTGGCTAACACCATCGCTATTCTTCCTGGAGTCCACATCCATCAATGCCATCTTTACACTGTAATACACCAGTATTAAAAAAAAACATGTACACAACAAAAACAACAACAGCCAGAAACACCTCACAACAATTGCATCAACACTATGTAAAAGGATTTTTAAAAATGTGCTTACTGTTCTATTTCACAACATAATTATTACTCTATCATCATTAATAAATTATGGCTTCAATATCTTTTTTTTTTTTAATATATTCATTGCATCAACCTTGTAATGCCGGACACATTTGCAGCCAAATGTCTTCTCTTACTTGCTCTTTTTGTATTTCCTGTATCCACTATTGCTGCTGAAATTATGCAAATATCCCCATTGTGGAACTAATACAGGTTATATTATAAAGATTTATTATTATGTACGAATTCGTTTCCGATTCCCTGTCTCTTTACGGCTGTCCAGCATTGTAAAAGTAAAAAAAGTATTTTCCTCCGTAAACACGTAATAATTTGCCCGCTATTTTGCTCTTCAAAGTTGGCTAATGTCCGCTATAACGCGCGGTTCCACCCAGACCAATGTGACAACCCAATGTACTGTACCACGCAATCACTTATTGTGGTGTTTTGCGATGCCATGTGATAGCTTAGCGATTAGCATGGTGTTCCCGTCTTTCCCTTGTCTTATCCTCCGCCTGTCCTTCATTATTACTAGGCTTTAGACGATCAGGATTTTTGGGGCCGATCAGCAAGTTTAAAAAACCGATCCGACCACAAGCTGGAGGAATGTGTCTATTTAAATGACCTGTTCATTTACTGTATATACTTGTGTACTTAATTGCTCAAAAAAATTATATTTACAATAAATAATGTATCTTTGTTTCTCTATTTATGCCAGTGAGTTGTAGTGACAGACAGAACAAATGAATGGTCTTCTTTTAGATGGCAGAAAGTAAATATAGTAATTAATGTATCCACTTTTTGTGACATTTTTGTTTGTTGGTGTGCCGTGAGATTTTTCAATGTTTATAAGCTGTTTTTTTCCTTGTTTTTAAATGCTTTTAATCATGTAAAGCACATTGAGTGACCTTGTGTCTGAAATGTGTTATTTAAATAAATTTGCTTTGCTTTGCGAATAACAGGGCTAAAATCCTTTAGTCTTATCTAAGCATTAGTTGCTTAATTGAACAAACTGTACCAAAATAGAGTAATCAAAAGCACATTCTTAACACACCTGCCAGTAGCCTCAATAAGACTGTCGCTGTGAACCACATTGGCCAATGGTATAGGCAAGAAATCGCCTGTCACAAGCAGGTCCGCATAAGTTTACGTTCACATCACCAGGCTTTAAAGGCAAACACGCTCGTTCATAGTCACAGTTACTAAGATGTAAAATGTGTGGATGGTGACCCTAAGTGGACAAAAATAATACGTGCAGCTCATAAAAGTAACACTTGTTGATAATGAAATGCATGCATGAAACTTTAAAATTTATGTAAATAATACAATAAATGCTTGGTCGCTACTTCGCGGATTTCATCCATGGCAGGGGTTGTCTGGAACGTAACCCGAGCGATACACGAGGGATTACTGTACTTTAAGGAGAGGTATTATGGAAAATCGATCTTCTATACTAAAACAAATATATACAAATAGTTCTCTGGAATGGCTGTACTGCCCACCCAACAAGTAAATTCTGAATTTTGTTTGACATTTAAAACCAACATAATACTCCCCCACGCCAAGGTCTTCCACCTTTACTTGGAAATCAGACTGGTCAAAGGTCGTTTTTAAGATAACTCCACAGAATTAGATTCATGTCAAAGCCAAAAGATAAGCGCAGCTGCGGTGTTAGCACAGATTAGCATTAGCTAACAGTATTGTCATCATTAGTTTCTGATAAACAGCACATATTCGAAAGTTTGGAGAAGTTGTTGATGTGGGACGGGAGGGGTGGGGTTGTGTTTGGTTAGGTGTCAGCTGCATGTGCCACATGCACAGGTCCACTACACAAAGATAAGTGTAATTTGACTTGGAGAATGAAGTGCTGCCTCCACGAGTGAAAATGCTAATGACTTTTGTTATGGCCTGCCTTCTTTTCTCTAAGACTCTGGGATGCTTGAGAACAAGTACTCAGCATTGGTTCAGTCATTTGCATTAAACAGGAGTGCCCCCTCATAAAAGGTTAATTTCAGCAAGACTACAAAAATGGGGTGAAAAGTATACTATAATTTTTGTCCTTTGGGTATTTTGATAAATGTATGCTACAGTACACCCATCTTAGTAAGAAACCTCTTAACTGTTTTAGAATTAGAATCTTTATTGACATTGCATGTTTTAAAATCAGGGGTTTCACAGCACTGCTGCATAGCAGCAGGTTGATTCACTAATTGATTGAATCCTGTGTACGGTTCTCTAATCAGTGAGTGTCTGTACAAACTGCCCAATAAATGTAGTGTTTTCGTAGACATGTACACTATGTGTGTAGTTCAGAAATAGGCCAATTCGGGTTTAGAGGGCAGAGATGTTAGAGATTAAACAAACCACTGTGGGGAGCAAGGCTGCTCTCCAACAGTTTGAATATAACTCTCTTCGAGGAGAAACTGACTATGTGAATACGAGGAGGTGGTGCTAGGGATGGTGGGTGGGCATGTTCTTCACATGAGGAAACGGTGGCTCTGGCTGCTTACATCCTCATGTCCTCGTTATTGTACGTGTGTGGGTCAAAGTGGTGTCTTTACACATGGCGTTGCCCTTTTTTTTAATCTGGGTTTGGGACCCTTGTCGTCTGCACGAAAAGCAGTAACACGTACCCCTACACTACCCTTGCATGTGCATTTGATTCTTGAAATAATGAAATACAAATAGTCAGTGAAATGTTGCTTTTTTTGGAGTTCCCTTTTGGTTGAATCATTGTTAATATATTAAACTAGTGATTCTCAAAGTGTGGTACGTGGATTCACTCTTACTTTTTTAATACTTAAACTTGACTGTAATATACTACGAGCTGTTTCTAATGTTTTGCCCCTCTCATGTAGCTGAATAAGATAACCATTTTATAACATCTCAGGGTGATGCATGTGCAGTTTTGCATCAAGTGTAACTAATTCTGTAATTGTGTGCGTACAAGTGTATGCGGTATATGCGTAGTCTACTTCCGCATTCGGTAAAAACGGGTAAAATCACTTCCTCCTCGCGCCGGTGAATGGCGACGGGGACTATGACATAGCAACCGTGGGGACTTTAAACATCTACAATGTCTTTGTTTAACACACGTCACCACAAAGCCACCAAAGATGACAATATTTGATGTTTAGACTTCGTTTGTGTTTACATATATCATATTTGTGTCAATAAATTATATCCATGTATGTAACGTCTGGCCGAATACACCAACTATAAGGAAAACTACATTTTAGCAAATTCGGCTTCAAAACAATCATCAAAGGTTCTTAGGCTCGTCAGCGTAGTATACACATGGAGGAAAGCTTTTCCCAATTTACGCTTTTGATCACCTGACATTCCGCATATAGCAGCTTGAGTGTCCAGTGAGTCCGTTTGTTAATCTGTGCAGATTTGCAGACTCGAGCCCCTGGAAGTGAAGAAGGTCCACTTGGTGTGTTTTGTTTAGGCTGTCAGTCAACACGTTTTCATTATTGATTTTGATGTATCAATTTATTTTAGTTAGCATGTTTCCACACCCCTCAGATATTATCGGAGGGGTTAAAGTTTGAGGTGTAATATTGTGAGGTTCAAGGACATTGACATACCAATGAGCACTACCTGTGAGAGAGTCATGACGCTAAACTCGTAAAACTCTTGAGGCACAGCACCATGTATTTCTGCACAAACTGCTTCAGCAGCAATCTTGGCAGCTGATCATGAACTTTTGGGGGGGGGGGGGGAGTGGCCAGGTGTATTCTGTTCCGTTACTCAAATTGATTGCTACTGTAATCAAAACAAGCGTCCGTCTGTCCGTCCATTCCTGCTCTTCTCTTGCATGGGAGACATTTTGATGAGCACACAGACATCAATTCCTTCTGTATGCGTGTGCATGTTTGCACAAAAGAATTCTTACACTTTTCCACACACAACAAAAACAGACGCTTTTCTGCTTTGCTGAGGCAGGAAAGAACTGAACTACCTCTTTTACCAGACGCGCACGCACACACAGACACACACACACACACACACACACGCCTATAGCCCAGCTTGCTTCACATGTAATGTAATTGCCTGGGCTCTGTATGCCTCCTAACCCAATAAAATTGACAGCCCCCACTACACACAAACACACATTATGCAAGCACACACACACACACACACACACACACACATATCCTCCACAAGCAACCTGTAATGCATCTTTTTTCACCACATCCTCTCTTCCTTTCCTGCAACAAACTGGCAACTTGACATGTGTACATGGCAGCCTCAATCGGCACTGACCCATTTCTGTTGAACAATGCAGATGTGCCAGAACGAAGTGTCTTGCGGGGACAGGCGACCATAGGTGAGGAGACAGTTAGTTGTGATAACTGGAATGATGATCTGCTTTACCATGTTCACATTTCTGGGTTAGGATGCAGTTGCGACTACAGAAACAAATGTGTCAAAGGAATCCCAAGCAGAATATTTACATGTAACAGATTTGGTGTGGGACCGTGAGTGTCTGCCAAGTGTTGTGAAGGGCGACCAGGCATGGCAACCGTAGCTTCTGATCCAAGAGCCATCTGGTCCTGGCCGCAGCAACTGTTGCTTTCTTCTCCCCGAGCCACCGTTTACTCCTCCTTGATCTTCTCCCTCACTCCTCCTTGCACAATAACAGCTCTCCTCCTCCTCTCATCCCTTCTCAAATGTCATCTTCCTCCTATCATTTGGCAGCCTTTTGCCGTACAATTCACTGCAAGTTTGCAGTGAATTATTTTCCTACAGTGTGCCTAGTGTATGTGAGCTTTATACCCACTTATATACTCACAACAAAGGGGGCGCCCAGGTGCCCTGTGTTTTTCAAAAGATTGAAGAGGAGCGAAGAAAGAGGTTTTTAATGGTTGGGCGTTTGGAGAGATGTGGAAAAGGGGTAGTGTGGGGGGGGGGGGGGGGGGGGGGAGACGGCAGAATCGTAGATCAGAGCAGTCATGATTGAGCCATCTGCTCAGAGGAGACCAATGACACGCACGCACACAGATGTTTAAAGGTCACCATTGCCACCTGTTGGTCAGTTCTTGAAACGACTGTCGCTGTTGTCTGAATGCGGTGCAACCGAAGGAAGGTAGCAGCAGTAGATGGGACATGTAGCTGAGAGCATCGACCAGTCTGTTGTGTGTGTGTGTGTGTGTGTGTGTGTGTGTGTGTGTGTGTGTGTGTGTGTGTGTGTGTGTGTGTGTGTGTGTGTGTGTGTGTGTGTGTGTGTGTGTGGAGCTGTCTGCTGTGCACAATGTGGAAAACACGATTCTGATTCCTCCACCAGCTTTTTTGTGTTATAAGACGCAGGGCACGCGCGCAACTCTTCGAGCTTCAATACAATGCATGAGGCTAAAGCCTGTACTTGCATCTACTCTCTTCGTACACATGCATACATGTGCTTTGTCGTTGATGCATTTTTATGTGTACGAATCTCCTTTTGCTCTAGGACCACTGTCGCTTCTCTTGCCAGTAGGTCTAAACCATATCCACCTCCATTTCAGCTGTCAAGCTTTAAGAATTTCATAAGTGCTCCCCTTGTGTGTGAGCCAAGCTATTTAGTCCTACCGCAGATTAGCATATGGCTAAGTGGAGAAGGAAGTGCTCTTTATATGCTAATAAGGATATCATATGTGCAGTAAGGACAAACCATTTTGTGAGCGCTCAGGATGATGACACCGGAACACTTTTTGTATGCTTTTGTACAACATAGCGGCTCCATTTATGCAATGTTGTGACATTTTGGGATGTCTAACTTTGCTGTATCTCTGTTTTGAAGACACAAAAATGCACATGCGCTCATATATTTGGGGGTGCACCAATACCACTTCTTTCACATAGAATAAGAATAGTTTCATTTGAGTACTCGCCAATACCGACTACCAACACGTATTTTATTTTAACCAAATCTTTTTCTACAACCCAAGCTTTTCTTGAACACAGCATAGGTTTCACTCAAATATAACACTTTTAGGGTAACAACTTGTCATTGCAAGATGACAACATGATCAGAATATATCCCATGTCACAAAAAAAAAAAAAAAAAAGACAAAAGAGTCATTTGAACTGTGATCGTAGCATTTCAATACTAATGTTTGTTCCCCAAGTAATCTGTTTTGATTAGTGGACAAAAAGAAATAAACACATTTACTTTAATTTAAAAAATGTATCTTTTTGCAGCTCACTGCTGACTGACTGCTAGTATAAACATAAATGGCAGCTTACACCGAACAACAAGCTAGCATTAATTACACAACAAACGGGGACAAAAAGGTGCATTTAGTTTCCTACACTAAACAATTTAATCTGCAGAAGTCACCAACAACGCCAAATGAGATCAACGTGGAAAAAGTGTGTTTCCGTTTGCAAAATGTCACAGATCAAGTTAGGCTCATAACAAAAGATGTTATGAGGGAATTACACGGTAAAATACAAAAGACAAACAGAACATTAACACGCGAAACTCAGTGGTTGCCAGTCGGCGGCTGCATCCGTCGACACCCGTTTGCTTTTTAACATGATTGACTGTTTTGTTCTAGATCGAACTGACGACCTGCCACTTTCTCTCTAGGAGCAAGGTGTAGTGGGAATGTCCCGACCACCTGGCGCCATCCCACCTCTGCACCCTGCCGGCGGTGTGGCATCAGGAGTGGGGCCTAACCAGGGGTCAGGTCCGCCTCCAGGCTATGTGGGTAACCAGCAGCAGGCAGCCATGATGAAACAGATGATGGCGATGGAGCAGGAGAAGAGGGTGCAGATGCACATGATGGAGCAGCAGAAGCAGCAACTCTTCAGAGAGCAGAGGCAGCAGCAGCAGCAGCAACAGCTACTGGCCGAACAGGTGAGCATTTCATCCAGGCCCACTGTTAGTGCGTATGTGCTGGTCATAACGTCATCATTATTTTTGCCTATATTGTTCTGTATTTTTGTGCATGAATGAGAGGAGCTCATCCCCTGATTTTCCCTACTGTTGTCTGGTCGCATGTCTAATTACCCTCCGCTGCCACCTCTTCACGACTTCTTTTCATCTCTCCAGCATGTGTGCACGCTTATGTTCATGTTATTTGCCACATGCCACCTGCTGTGATAATGTGCTGTTTTCTTTTTACTTCTCGCTCTGTGATTGAATCAAGTGTTAAACAGTCTTGGACTCTGAAGTCCCCACCCACCATGTTGGTTTTTAATTTGAACTGCAAAAACATACACAGAGATACTTAAATTGCTGTCTGGAAAGAACACCCCGTTGAGGTTTAGTGTCTCTTCTGAACTGCAGTAGCTCTCATAGCACACACAAATGGAAAGGGCTGCAACCTCTGCTCCCTCGGTATACACTGATCAATCTGAGAAAATCTATCAGTACCAAACATCCAAAAATGGATTACACTGCAGTCTAAGTTCCCAATTCCAATTTAATGCCTGCATCCAATTTTTTTTTTACTGTCTTTGTGCATGTATACATGAAACCACCCACATAAATCAACAAGTGTCAACACTTTGACGAGATTATCATGTCTTTCCAGTTACCTCACCAAATTACTGCTTTTTGTCTGTTCTACTGTGTGTTTTGAATAATATTATTTGTATAATGTGATATTTGTGTGTGTGTGTGTGTGTGTGTGTGTGTGTGTGTGTGCGTGCGCGCGCGCGTGCGTGTGTTTTCGTAGCTCCAACAGCAGCATCTCCCAAGACAGATGGGCCAAGGCCAGAGGAATCCCTTCCCTCAAGTCAGTCAGTATCAAGGTGAATGACCAAGATCAGCAAACATTTAACTATACACATAATGCAACCCAATGCAAAGTAAAGGTTTATAATTAAACAGATATATTAATATTTAAAATAACACCTAATTGATTTTAAAATCAAAGTTTTTTTTTTTTAAAACAGAATATGCTTGACTTTCTGACTATCACAGTGAAACCAAACCTCATCCCCTCAATCTGTTTCTGTCAAATATACCCTTCGGCATTGAGATTAGATTTTTTTGGCCTCTCTTTTTGTGTGTCTTTAAAAAAAAAAGAGAGAGAGATTTTCCTGCTCTGCCTGTTACCAAGGCAACTTGTCTGTCCTGGATCCCCTAGAGTTCCGGTGAAGTCAGAGAGATGGATGAGAGGAGTGAAGTGGGAGAGAGGATGGCGGGGGGTGGCAACAAGAAGAATAGGTAGATGATCTGGAATGTGGAGAGGCTGGGAGGAACAACAGAAAGTGACAGAGAGTGGGTGGGAGGATGATGGGGAGATGAAGACTATTCAGTGAGGAAGGTTGAAATTCAAATTGAAAGGCGTTTATAGTGTCAGAGAATATGTAACTGAAAGGCCAAAATATATCGAGGAAGACAATAGGTACTGTGTTGTTTTCCAGCCATTTATCTACAAAATAGGTCAAAACAGTTACTCTCTTGTCTCGTCTTAAATTTCATAATCATTCCCACTTTTAGTACGTCTACAATTATTAGTACCGTAAGTCTACTCACTGCACAAATCCTGAGAGTGTGGAGTGTGATCATCTTTGTTCTCGTACTGTTACTGTTGCACGCCAAGCTGCGAGGTGAGGGATTAGTGGAATGATGTCAGAAGTGGGTTTATTACAGGATTTAGAGCAATTTCCACGCTAGAAGACCTTGACAGTTGTGCCACTACTGAGCATCTTTTTGAAAGGAAAGTGTTACTAACTCCAACCCTTCTGGCATGGTAGGATTAGAATTTAATTTAGTGCTTTTAACAGTCAATATGTTGTTCTCGAACATTATTATCTACTGTTGTTTATACTTTTTGAGTCTTTAAACCTCAAACTTTACAAGCGTATTATTCTATACAGAAATGATTCATGTACTGTATTGTACACATTGGCATGAAAAAATCTGATACATGTCACATTTGGGCTAAGAAATCAGAGTTGACCTGCAGTTTTATTTTTTTATTATTATTATTCTTGACTTACGTCGTGTGGCTCTCCAGTATTGACAAATGTCATTTGCTTTATTCACAGGTCCTCCTCAAGATCTGGCATCTAGGAGCCAAGCTCTCCAGAGCATTCGGGCCGCACGTCTTTTACAACAGCAGCAGCAGAACCAGCAGCAGATGGTCCAGATGAGTTCTGTCCAGAGCCAGGGGAGCACCGTAGGACCCCAAGGTGACATGGGCCTACCCTACAGCACTCAAGGGTCTAACCAGGGTTCTCTCTATGTGCTCAGCCCCTCCATGAGCCAAATAATCCACCAGCAGCAGCAGCACCAGAGCCAAAGTGTCCAAGCCTCCCTCGGTCTTCCACAGCAGCACAACCCAGCTGGAGGGCAACCCCGGCAAGCAAGCGCCGGTCCTGGGGTTGGGGGTATGCCTGGGGGCCCTGGAGGCAGTGGCGCTGGAGGCTACGGAGGACAGGGGATGCTAATGAACCCCATGGCCCAGCAACCCCTCAAAGGCCCAACTAATGCCAAAGCCCAAGCACAAAGACTGCAAAGTATGCTGGGAGCTGGAGGGGGTGGTTCGCCAATGGCCGCAGCAGGCTGGCCGCAGCAACAAGGACAGAGTCTGCAAGGCATGGGGGCAGGCGTTGTAAGGACTACGGGAGCAGGAGGGGACAGGGTTGGCTTCAGCTCCACCCAGGGCTACGGGATGCAGCCAGGTCATCCCCCACGTGTGGCCAAGCAACACTTTCAGGGACCAGGCCAGGGGATGCCCCAAGGGATGGACCCCAGGGTGGGAAACCCGGCAGCGGTTATGGGTGGCCCGATAGGTGCACACATGGGCGGTCAGCCCAGGACCAACCAGTCTCGGCCCATGGTCATGAACCAGGGGTTAAACCAGGGGGTTATGGGTCCAGGGGTGACTGGAATGGGGGCGTTCGGGCCAGGCCCTGGGGGGCCGGGCTTAGGGGCTGGTGGGGGAGGTGGACCTTACGGACCCGGGGGAGTTGGCGTTGGTAGTCAGACGCAGGGCTACCAAAGGACAGCCAATCAAGACATGTCATCCTACGGATATGGGGGCGGGCCCTCCAGTGGTGGAGCCTTCGGATTGGGGGATGGATCAGGAGCAGAGCTGGACTCAAGCGAGGGTTGGATGGAGGAGTTTTTCCCCAGCCAGTAGCGTAAAAGAAAACTGGAGATGAGTTTCTTCTGGATGAACTAAACATTTCAAGACACAAAAGGAGTCACTCCGATGTTAAGTGGTGTCTGTGTAGCTTCTCAGTCATCCAGGTCATGGTAATCCGCAAGTGGATTTTTGGCCACTTGACTCTTCTTGGTTGGCAGACATTTAATTTCCAAAAGGCTTCTTCAGTTATAAATCTAAGGTGAGGAATTTTCTATATTTATGTGTCTGGTGGGTGTTTCCCTTGGGGGTTGTCACATGAGGGTTGCTGTTACCAGGTGTGGCATTCATCCACCTGCTGGTAAATGGCTCATTGGTGGCCACTTTACCCAGTGTGTGAGGCAATCTTTGGACGAGAGATGTCAGCATATTGTTAGGACAAGTGATGGTGAAAACTTCATCTTTCTGGTTTGGCATAGATGGCTTTCTTCAAGACTTTGACATTGTTTTCCTCAGTGAAGTGTCCCTTCTCTTTGAACTGCAGACTCTGGACCCAAAGAGGCTGCCCTCCTAAGTTATGCCATAAGTGTGTGTGTGTGTGTGCGCGCGCGTGTAGCGGTTGCTTGGTCTCTCCAATGCAGAGGTCATAGCACTGCACTGCATAAACAATATTTCAACTGCAGTAATAACCCTCATCCCAGGGACACACCCACCAGACCAGAGACATGAATATGGGAACGCTGCAACTTAAGATTTTGAACCTCAGAAGCCTCTTTAATTAACCACGAAAACATCTTTAACAACCAAGAAAAGTCCAGTTGCTTCGATTCACCCTGTGCGCAATGTTGATGGCATGTTTGTTAGGCGTGTTCACAAATTGAGTTCATGTGTTCCATGTGTGTATGAGCACTGAGAAATCATTTTGTCTTGTGCATATTAACGAAAACCCATATAGAGATGAAGAAATGTGTTTGGCAAATTCCCTTTTTTTCCCCCAGCGGAAAGAATGATTATTTTCCAGTATTTTCAAGCAAACCCCGTTTACACTGCGTTTTGAGGCGCAGCTTCAGCAGGGGCTGATTGAACACAGCAGACTGATGAAGGGGAAGAAAAAGTTGCCCTCAAGACAGCAGTTTATTTGTGTTTGTGCCACCCAGCTCAGTGCTTCAGATCTCTCCACTCTGTGAGGAGCTGAGAGGGAGTCGAAAGTACTCTCAATTCTCCCATTTCCTGTCTTCGAAATGTGCCCCCCATACACACTCCAAATAGTTCTTCCTCCCTCTCTTTCTCAGTCTCTTCATTTAATCTGTTTCTCTCATCCTTCTCACCCCGTCCCACCTTTCCTACCGTCTCCTGAGAATCATTCCTCGCTCTCAACACTCCGTTCACTGTTGAAATTGTCAACATCGCAACAGAACCAATGATGTTCCTCTCTTTCGCCGCACGATTGAGTGTCTCGGCCCTTGCCTGCTTTTTTGCTCAGCAACCGGCTTGTTTTTTCATGGGAGGGAGGGGGGTAGGTCTTGTTTCTGTGTGCGGCTGCGGATGACCAGCATCCATGGACAGTCGAAGAACACACAGAGAAAGAAGGCAGCTAAAGCAAGTGCATCCACATGCATTTATATCAATTACATACACACCAACAAAATAGTAACCTGAGAGAATGTGCAAGAGGTAGCTGACATGATGAAGCCCTCTGCCTGTGTGGCACAACGCATCAGGCTGACTGAAGTCTAAATGATCACTGGGCACCGAATGTATCCAAGCACCACAAGTGACTTATTTTATTTTAAAAATATATATATATATATATATATATACTCTCATTAAGCCCACTCCTGTTGTTTTCTTAGTTGCTGTGTTTTACCTCTTAGAATGACGCTGGTTGTGTCTTTGTCGATTAAAAGAAGCAAAGTTTAAATTAGCCTTATTTTATTTTGATTGTCTTTTGGAAATCTGTTTGTCCTCCAGCCTTCGCTTCCAGTGTGGCACATCTGCTTGCTACATCGTGGCTTTTCTTCTGTACCGCAGCAATGAAACAAATGTTCTCGCTCCAACTAAAACCTAATTGTGTTAAGCTGTAAAGCTACTGTGAAGAAATGCAAGTTGTCCCCCTCTCTTGCGCTTTACGAGGAAAATAAACCACTGCTAAGTCTTTGGGATTTATTCAATAGAGTGTGTTTGCTTGTTCTACCATACCTTAAAAACCATCATACAGCTTATGGGGTTAACAGGTGAGAAGCCTCAAGTCTCCATCTCTGTAAGTGTTTGAAAACAAACACCTTTCACCCTAGCATGTCGGAAAGTTTCAGTACTTTTCGTGATAACACCTCTTCTTTCCATAATTATATCATTTGTTAAAGGGTGTCTGTGCATTACTGTGTTGCAGCTCATCAGTGTGAACGTTTGGAGGATGACGTTGTAGTTAACAAACCAAAAAGCCTTCTTCCCTGTAAAGTAAGTCCATGCCATCAACACATTTGTTTTAATTGTTGTTGGTATTGTATAATCCAACCCTTTAAATACAAACATAAGCACCATCACCCTAGAAGAGCTGTCTTTTCTTTTAGCACCCGCAAATGAGGTTTTAGTTTCATCACGTTTGGGGAGTTGAAGTCCTCCATTCCTCTGTACGGGGTTTGACAATTGTTTTATTTTGTAGCAGTTTCATCAGGAAATTAAAACAAACCCTTTATTGGAGCTTTTCTTGTGAAAAGCAGTTCAAAACTCCAGTGTTTGTGTCCAAAGGTTTGCAGAGAACTGTGCTCCTGGCGGGGTCCAATGAAAAATGAACACTGTCAGAGCAGTAATAGTAAGGTTGGAGCTTGTGAGGTGGTGAAACACTCCTGCGTCAGTGTTAGGGTTAGTCTTGTCTTCTTTAAAGTGAAGGTTCATCCAGACATTGTTTAATCTCTTCAGGAAGACAAACTTCCTGCAAATATCATTGTGTTCTGGGACCAAGTCTGTAGACAAAATTTTAATGAAAAGAAATGCTATTGTTAATGTTTATTGTTTTATGTTATTTGTTTGTTTGTTTGTTTGTTTTTTACTGGTGCTGACATACAGTATGTGATTATAAGAAAAAAAATATATATAAAAGATAATGGCTATTTGTAAATATGTTTTTACAGGTTTAAATACATCAGATAATACAGTCTCTACTCTGTAAAGAATTTCTGTTTGTTGGGAAAAATAGAGAAGTACTTTTATTTAGAATTCGTTTTGGTTTTATGTTTAACCCATCTGAGCTATGCCATTGCACTTCAGACAATGTCTTACTACTAATTTCTATTGTAAACCCCCTTTCCTTTTGTTTTTCTAGTTTGAGAGTTGACTGTTCTTAAGCAGTGATTATTTCTTTTTATTCTGTACAGAACTCTGAAACTGTAACAAAAGAGAATTACAGCAAACTTTTTTTTTTTTTCAAACATAATAAAGAGAATGTTCTCGCTGATCATAATCAGTGGTTTGTTGTTTATTTCTTTATCTGGGCCTTTGCAGTCTGCAAAAATATTTATCAAGAGATCGAACTCATTAGTCATTAGTTCTTGAGATTCATATGAAATTACATACAGAAAAATATGTGAACCCTTTGGAAATACCTGGTTAAAATGGTCATAAAACTTGATCTGTTATCAGTCACAACAATAGACAAGCACAGTCTGCTTGAACTAATATCACTGAAAGTATTTTTATTGAATGCACCAAAGTAAACATTTTCAGTACAGGGCAGGAAAAGTATGTGAAGTCCTCTTCAAGTGCTAACTGCAGTCAAGAGTCAGCCAACCTAGTTGAGTCCAATAAATGTGATTAGATTGGAAGTGTTGTATAAAGCTGCTTTGCCCTTTAAAAAGCACCAGTTTTCTATACGTTTTCTATTCTTCATAAGCATTGTGTTTACAACCATGCATGCCTCACAAAAAGACCTCTCACAATACCTACCATTAAGAATTGTTAACTTGCATGAAGCTGGAATGGATCATAGAAGTATTTCTAAACGCCTTGATGTTCATCAGTCCATGGTAAGACAGATTGGTCTGTAAATGGAGAAAATTTCTGCAGTATCGCTGCTCTCTCTAGGAGCAGCTGTACACTAAAGATGACAGCGCAGAATGCTCAGAGGTAAAAAAAAATTTAAAAAAAGAATCTTAGTGTTGGATGAGGATTTACAGAAACGTCTGGCACGTGCTAACATCTCTGTTGGCATAGCAAAGATAATAAAGAAAAATGGATACTATTGGAGGGCAGAATGGAGGAAGCCTCTGCTGTCCCCCCAAAAACTGCAAATTGTTTGACGTTTGCAAAAGATTGTCTGGATGTTCAACAGTGATACTGGCAAACTGGACGGAAAAAAATGAATTCCTAAGTTCATCAGGACATTTTGTAGTGGAAATTAGCACCGTCTGTGTGCCAATTGAACCTTAACAGGAGATGAGTGATGCAACAGGACAGTAACCCAAAGGACAAAGAAAAATATGCCTTCTGGAGTGGTCCAGTCAGAGTCCTGACCTCAAAACCCAACCCCTATTGCACAACTGAAACAGGTTTGTAAAGGGCCAAAACTTCTGCTGACTGTTGTGCGCGTCTGATCTGAAACTATACAAAACGTTTGGTTGAGGTTATTGCTACCAAAAGAGCCTCAACCAGTTATTAAATCCAAAGATTCAAATTCTTTTTCCATCCTCCACTGTGACGTTTACATGTTGCGTTCCGTGTGCACAGCCTCAAGAACTCTCTCATCAGAAATATTGAAATACAATTGCAACAACTAGTCCTTTCAACGAACCTACACTTCAAATGGAGCGATGAATGCATTTTTCCTCAAATGTAACTTCAATTGCATTAGGTTGAATTGTCACTGACATGAAAAAAATACGTTGGTTCCTGCGGATATTACCACGAATGATTACATTGGCGATTGAAAGGTTAACTACAATAGCATATACCAATTGAGACCTCTGCCAAGGCCATCCATCTATCTATACATTTTTATACTGCTTTCCCTCATTAGGATCACGGGTAGGCTGCAGCCTCTCACAGCTGACTGCAGGCGAGAGGAGGGGGTACACCTTGGACTGGTCGCCAGTCAATCATAGAGCATATACAGACAAACAACCATTCAGACTTACTTTAACACCGATGAACAATTTGAAGTCTCCAATTAACCTAAGATGTTTGTGAAATGAAGGAGGAAGGCGTGGTATCTGGAGAAAACCCACGCAAGCACATTGCGAACGCGCAAACTATGCGCAGTAAGGCCAGAGTCAAGATTCAAACCCCAAACCTCAGAAATGTGACGCTAGTGCTAATCACTGGGTCACCGTGCTGCCACGCTGAGGCTTAACAAGGCAAATCTTCAGCACCAATTGTAATGGTTACCTCATACAGATGCCTGAGTGTTGTCACAAATCTAATCTTATTTCTGTCAAAAACGGTTGCAACGAAGACAGAGGTGGGGGAAAAAAATCATCCTGACTCTGCACCTTTGTCCAGATCAGTAACAACATACAGTACATGGATTAGTCAATAAAGAGGAGCCTTAATAATTCTGTCTGGCAGGAGGCTAATAGTGACAATGAACCAGTAACTGTGTTGTTAGTAAGGCCCAGAACCTTGTTGCTGTGATTCATCTCTTCCAAACTCACCTCTCTTTGCTCTCTATGTAAGCCATCTCTTTTCTTCACTGCGGTCATCTTCCTCTACCTTAACTCCACAAATCGTTGCTGTTGTACATCTCTCTTCTCCTCACACCTCCTCTTACTGGCCGCCTTCTTTCTCCCTTACTCACTCGTGTATCCGCCATACACTCCCGTCCTCCCATCTGACATTGATGAATGGAGATTTGCAACGATGACAACAACATTACTCATGCTCGATAGCGACACCATCTTGGACAGAGAAAAACGAGATGAAGAGGGATGCTGAAGGACAGCAGGGAGGGGGGGGGGGGGGTGGGGTCTGCTGGCGAATGTGTGTATTGCATTCCAACACCCAAAAGCACTCTTTAAAATCTAAAAGTAAAACAACCACATGAAAGATTGAAACTCAGCGTTTCCACACGTATATCCAATGAAATCAACAGAAGTGCTGTAAAAAAAATCCTTATTTTTGTATTTTTCTTTTTTTTTTTTTTTACTAGTAGTCATAATAATATTTGTCGTAGTTTCATTCTTATTAGCTGTTGTCATTAGTAGTAGTCATAGTAGAAGTATTAGTGCTCGTAGTAGTTTTATTAGTCATTGTAATATCAGAAATTATTGGTAGCGCTCATAGTAGTAGTAACATTTTAATCATAATCGAGGTCGTAGTAGCCGGCACGGTGGACGACTGGTTAGCAAAGCTGCCTCACAGTTCTGAGGACCGAGGTTCAAATTCCGGCCCCGCCTGTGTGGAGTTTTGCATGTTCTCCCCGTGCCTGGATAGGTGTTCTCACATAGGTTTTTCCCCACATCCCAAAAACATGCGTGGGAGGTTAATTGAAGACTCTAAATTGCCCGTAGGTGTGAATGTGAGTGTGAATGGTTGTTTGTTTCCATGTGCCCTGCGATTGGCTGGCGACCGGTTCAGGGTGTACCCCGCTTGTCGCCCGAAGATGGCTGGGATAGGGTCCAGCAGCCCGTGACCCTAGTGAGGATAAGTGGTGGAGAAAATGGATGGAGGTCGTAGTAGTCATTGTAGTCCTATTAGTAGTGGTGATGGGTGTTATAGAAGCAGTAATAGCATTAGTTGTAGTAGGTGGAGGAGGAGGAGGAGGAGTAAGCAGAACTGTTACAGTATTAGAGAGTTACTTTCAGTAGTAATAGTAGCCATGGTGTAGTTTAGTAACTAGTACTCTTGGTAGTATTGCAGATACAGTACTGGTAATGTTAGTGAAAGTAGTACTAGTGGTAGTAACATAATAGTAGTAATGTTACAAGTATTTATAGTAATAACTATTATTTATATATTAAAAGAAGCATTTGTCAATGGAGTTGTAGTAGTAGACGAAGTCATGGCGTTCAAAGGTTGTAGTTACTAGTGGTAGTGCTCATAGTAGTTTTACTTGTAGTTATAGTAATTAGAGTACTACATTGGTGGTAGTAGTAACTTTTAGTCGTGCTCGTAATAGTTGGAACATATTAATAGCAATGTGTGTCGTAGTCGTCTTCATTAAAGTCCAAGTAGAAGTAGTAGTCGTAGTATCAGCAGCATTAGTAGTTGTAATAGTAGTAATAGTAACTGTCATAGTTGTATAAAGATTATTTGTGACCCTTTCGAGATTTGCATTTGCAAACCCCTCCACTACACCGTCAGTGACTAATTAATAAATATGTATTTTTTCGCACATTTCCTTGTTAAAAAATGTACATAAAGTACATGAGGATAAGCGGTTAGAGAAAATGGTTACAGAGTGAGAAGAGAAAAAAAGTCAGTTTGGTACGGAATTTGCTGGGTGTAAAATATCTCCTAAATGTAAAGAATTGCAGCTGGCAGCTGAGCGGAACGTCGGCAACGCAGACATGGAGGCTGTTGTGGGTCCAAAATAATGGCAGCCAATATCTTCCTGTAGGCAAACACTTCTTGACACAGGCCATCAGCTCAGCCCCCACCCCAGAGGCCCTCTTATGAGTTCCATTCAGAACGACAAATGATGTGTCGCAAAGAGGGGAAGATGACTTCGGGGATCATTCTTTCTCTTCCTCCCTCTCTCACCGGCTAATAAGGTGAGGAAATATACTGTAGTAGGATGACCAAAGTGGAACGGCATATGCGGATACTGGGGGAGGGTGTGTGTGTGTGTGTGTGGTGTCAAGGTGATGAATGTGGTGGTGTAGGAGTAGGAGGCCACCAGATAACAGCAGAGCAAGGCCCAAGCTGTCTCCCACCATGAATAAAACAAAACAACAAAAGTCTCTCTCTCTCTCTCTCTCTCTCTCTCACACACACACACGCTCTTTCTCTTGCTCGCTCACCCTTAATCTTTCTCTCCTACACTCACCTGTTTAACGTTGTCCTATTACAATTGGATGACTTTATTACTTAATAACCATGACAGTCCGATTCGGAGCATTTGCCTGTTTTAACCTAATGTGTGTTTCTAAATGCCACATATATTTATAAACCCCCACACAGTCTAACGGTAGTGCCCTATTGACTTGTTGGCCGATGATCCGCATCCAAATTTGTGTGCGGCAATTTTGATTTCACTTCTTTTTTTTTTTTTTTTGTCGAGATGACGCCATCTCGCGGTTGCAGGGTGGAACTGTGCCATTCCAGTATAAACCCGTAATGTATGTCGAGAAAATACTGAATGTGCAGTACTGCCGTGTTACTCAACCTTTATTGAGTCAGGGTACATATTTTATATTAGAAAAACTGTATACAAAAGTGTATACACAGCTTGATTATGTACCTTGTGCTATCTAGTGGAAGAGCGTTTAGTTTTCCTGCGTTTCACACGGGCATAGATACTTGGACCCAAAAAAAATACATCATTTGTATTGTTATTGTTACAAAATGAGCAGACATCTTCAATAGTAAAGTGTGGTCTCATTAGTTCTTTATAGATGGTTAGATGTTACTCATAATTTCAAAGTGTGTTTTCTTCGTGTTAGGGGCTACTGAGAGTTTAAAATACATACTTCTTAATTTGTTTACGTTAATCTCATCAAATTGACTAGGAATGCCGTTTTTCTTTTGTCTTTCAGGGAATGTTTTTGTGTGTCCATTTCTTGCAGTCAGTTGTCCGTGCAGCTCAAGTCACAGGCAGCCGCCGCCATTTTGAAGGTGTCAGTCAGGTTTTCGTCAGTGCGTCAGGGCAAAGAGACGAAGGGAGAAAGCCGAGCAATCGAACTGGGGCGCCTCGGCCAAGCAAGCCAGCGAGCCGGCCGGGCCCGTCACTCGGCTCGACTTGTCGTGCCTGTTCGCGCTAGCATTAGCTAACGTTACATGTGCTGTGAGGTCGAGGGGGAACTGATCTCATCTGCTGCTACAATGCCGACAGTTACTTTACCACCAAAAGAGAATGCTCTCTTTAAGAGGATTTTGGTGAGTTGCTCCCTTCAAAGTGGCATTATGATAAGCGGTGTCAATTTGGAGTCCTGGCGAGTTTGCAGAACCACCGGCGGTGCTCGGGCTGTTAGCACATGAGCTAGCAAAATGGGATCATTGAATGGGTGAGCTAGCCCGGCCCTGAACGTCGCTGAGTGTCACAAGAAGGCAACCGGAATGCTTGGCCGTTGTTTTGTTGTGATGGGTGCCGCCAGTTTGTTGATATTTCATAATACATGATGGTTGAAGTTCAAGCAACGTGCGAATGTTGTTATGTGTCCATCACCACCAGTTAGAAAAGAAAGCCTGGTCCCATTATGGCTAACGAGCTCATGGAAGCTAAGAGTTTGTCTCGTGGTACAACTGTGTGTGCAGTAGGACTTATTGTGTCCCCCCCCCCTTATGACTCGGTTGGTTGTTGACTTGTTTTCTTGGTTTGTCTCGCGACGGCGCGGCTAACGTAAACATATTTACAGCGAACAACTGGGACGTTCGCTAACAGGCTAATGTTAGCAGGCTAGCTAGGTGTCTTAATTCACCAATTTGGGCAGTTGTCGCTCTTAATCTGTTTGCGAGGCTTTTCCTTTGTGGTTCAAGGTCGCTGCTTGGGTTTAACGTAGTCTTGCTTTTGGTTCAAGTGTGCCACGAGGGGAAAGTTAAGAGTGAGTGGAGTTATCTCCGGCATGATTGTGTCAGCAATTCTGTAGCACCTTCGGCCTGTCTGCCTGCCCGCTGTACTTTGGCAGCAAGCGAGGCGAGCTCCCACCCGTGCCCTCGCCCCCAGTCCATGTTTAGAGATGTCTGTTGTTCTTTAGTCGTTTGCGGAATGTTCACAACTTGGTTCTGTCTTGTCACAGCATATGTCTCCGTGTGTATATAGTGTATTTGAAGACAGTACTTTGTCTCACTCTGAACAGTTCTTGTAAACTGACAGTGCGTCAAGCGTTGGTTAGCAACATGAGTTGAGAGCTGGACTACATGCTGCCTGCCCTGTGGGTTGAACAGTCGGCACGTTCCAGTTTGACATCACCGCACACTTGAGTTCACCATCATCGTGTGGCAAACACAGCCAGCCTTTAGATTTTGTTCAAAGTAACTTTTTGTTTAAAAATGAAAACGAGTTAATACAAACATGTACTTTCTTGGCTTGGTATATTATTGGTGATTTTCTTAACATAGAAGTAGAGGGCTGAGCTATTATTGGGGGGCGGGCTTAATGATGAGGGCTGCACGATACTGAAAAAAAAATGACATTCTAATTTTTTTTTGTAACCCTGCTAATATGTATTCGGGCTATCCATTATTATTTTTAATCACACTTGTATTTTGATTCATAATGACTAATCACAGGTGCCAAATATACCACACACACTGCCACATTTTACTTTGAAATGGTATTTTAAACTTGTTGTGCTTCGATGAAACGAGTTCAGTACTGCACAATATGCAAATTACCTTTGTTTTCGCTTCGGGGTGACATTTGAAGGAAAATTTGGCTCTGAGCACACAGTGGAAGTCTCCTCACCTATTTTTGCAGTGGGTAAGCATTGACCTGATCACTGACCTTAAAGCAACCTTGCAATGCATTTCAGATATCCATCGATGTTTAAGGTAAAGGAGTGTGTGTGGTCAAAATAAATTCTGTGATTGATCTGAGTTAATACATGATTAATACGATAATGTTTTTGTGATTAATCCGGAGTTAACGCTGTAACTTCAACAGCACTAATTTTATATATATTAGGCTTTACGTGATCAGGATTTTTGGGGCCGGTCACCGATCAGCGAGTTTAAAAAAACGATAACCAATCACCGATCCGTTCATAAGACGGAGCAATATGTCTATTTAATTGACTTGTTAATTTACTGTATATACTTGTGTCCTGTATACTGAGTACTGAGTATTAATTCTCTAGTCCAGTGATTCCCAACCAGTGTGCCGTGGCACATTAGTCTGCCATGAGCAATCTTCACGGGTAAAATGGGAAATTATAAAATTTTACTTTTTTGTTTTTACAAGAAATAATGTATCTTTGTTCCTTTTTTTTATGCCAGTGAGGCATAGTGACAGACAAAACCAATAAATGCTTTTATTAGATGGCACAGTACATACAGTAATTACTGTGTATCTACTTTTTGTGACATTTTTGTTTGTTTGTGTGCCGAGAGATTTTCCAATTGTAAAATATATATGCTCCGTAAAGGTTAGAAATCACTGCTCTAGTCAGGTCATGTATTCTAATCAGTCAGGTCAAACCAAAATTACAACATGACAGAAATAATGGGTGCTAATTTACTGTAATTGAATTACTTTATTGTAATTAATTAATTTTTAATTGTAATTATTAGTTCACACACACCGAAACTTTAGAGCATGGTTCGACATAACAGCGGCATGTTTGCGTACAACCGTTAGTGCTAGCTTTCTGGGCTATATAACATTTTGTTGCCTGATTGCGAGCCGTATCGTATTAAAAGTACATGAACATACCTCAAGCAATCCTTAAATGAACGTAATCTCCCGAGCACCAGTGACCACCACCACACGTTTTCCCCCATTTTGTTCTTATAAGACACCCGTTGCGATGTCGTCATGGTAACAAGTGTACCCGGTCACGTTTGAGTTGACAAGATAAAGCCCCGTGATTATAAAAAACGGGATGCGAAGATTTTATTCCAGTAGTCTGACATAGTGCAATCGTGAAAGACGAAATTTGTCTTGTCGTCTGATCGACGCATTACGTGTTGTCTGTCTCATTTGTTTGACTCAGAGGGCCCAACTCTTCTCGTGAGGCCTCCTAACCCTCTTTCCCCAGGAAAATCACTTATTCTTTCGCATTGGCACAACCATATGATTGACATACATTTAAAAATGATTGCATAAGTGTACCACCATCATATGAAAGTATTGTTTATGATTATTCACACTATTTTGCAAATTATTTACCAGCAAAACAAAATAATTTGCCTATTTTAAAATCATAGTCCAAAACAGAACATGGCTAAATCATTATTACTGCAAATATTGTGCTTTATTTTAAGGGGAGTTTGTTTTCCTACAGTATCCTCTTTAAATGAGTCTGGGCTTTTTAACTTTGGACATATCTTCATATGTCTATGCTATAAACAGGGTTTAGACAGACAGATGTGTTAACTTTGCTAACTTCATAATGGTTAAGAGATTTGCTATGACTGTGTTTGTAATAATGAGTGAAATGAAAATGACTAATTAAGCACGCAATCTTTGCAGTTGACGGTATCATCATCACCCCCCCCCGCACACACACATACACACAGGCCCTTGCAGTTTTGCCACGATTATATGTGACGTCACTCGGGGAAGCAACTTTTGGTTTAATTCCCGTGACAAATGTAGCCGCATCGATAATGTGTGTACAATGAAAAGCTGTCGGTCGGTTTACCGGCTTAACAGACTTTACAAGGTAGGTGCGGGCTAGCTAGCGTGACACCAACCATCCAGATGAGTTGTTAGCTCACTTGTCATTTAAAATGATTAAGTAGCGTTCAAGCGTCAATATAGGTACGTGGTGGTCACTTGCCAGACACAACGGGGTACATTGTGGTGCGCATGTACACGACGGTGCTGTTGATTTATAGCGTGCCCTATCTGGAAGTCGCCTTTAACGCAAATGGAATTCATAACCATGATTGAGATGGTGGCCGACTGGTTAGCGCATCGGCCTCACAGTTCTGAGGACCCGGGTTCAAATCCGGCCTCGCCTGTGTGGCATTTGCATGTTCTCCCCGTGGCTGCGTGGGTTTTCTCCGGGTACTCCAGTTTCCTCCCGCATTCCGTAGGTATGAATGTGAGTACGAAAGGTTGTTTGTTTATATGTGCCCTGCGATTGGCTGGCGACCAGTTCAGGGTGTACCCTGGCTCTCGCCCGGAGTCAGCTGGGGTGGCTCCAGCACACCCGCGACCCTAGTGAGGATAAGCGGTATGGAAAATGGATGTATAGCTTGAGATGCCATCAGAAGGTCCCATATCTATCTATCTATCTATCTATCTATCTATCTAGCTCTCTCTTTCGCTCTCTCTCGCTCTTTTTTTTTTAACCAAGTCAATCTGTGCCTATTGAGCTTTCACAGAGTTTTATGTGCTCATGTGATCTCAATGTCTTTTTTTTCCTCACCTCTTTAACAGCGATGTTACGAACACAAGCAGTACAGAAACGGACTCAAGTTCTGCAAACAAATCCTGTCCAACCCCAAGTTTGCAGAACATGGAGGTTGGTAGCCAAAGTGTGTGTGTGTGTGTGTGTGTGCAAGAATGCATACATCAAAATGGCCGTCTTTAATCATCCTGGTGTACTTTCCAGAAACCCTGGCTATGAAGGGCTTGACCCTGAACTGTCTGGGGAAGAAGGAAGATGCTTACGATCTGGTGAGAAGAGGCCTGCGCAATGATCTCAAGAGTCACGTCTGTATCCTTAAATATTTTTCAAACGGAATTAATTTAATTAATGGGCTGGTGGTTTCATGTTCACTGACTCAATTTGTGTGTCAAAGTGATGGTCCAGGCTCCCTTGGCAGTGGGACGCCCCGCAAGACGATTTGGGTTGGCAACTGGGTTCAAATTTCAGCTTGGGTCTTTCTGTGTAAAGTTGTGCTCCCTGTTTATGGAAGGGTCCTGTTAAAGAAAAAAAAAATACCCATAGATGTAAATGGGAGCATGAATGGTTATCTGGCGCTGTGCGTCGTAGCTGTATGATTTGGGTGTAACCTGCCTCTCACCAAACGTCAGCTAGGATGGGCTCCATCTTCCCTGTGAGTCTGAACATAACAACTTCAGTAGCTACTTTCTGATGACGTTTTATACAGGTTGTGCAGCGCAGTTTGTGAAAAATATTCTTGCAATGGCACTGTGCATCTTCTTTCGAGAGTTTTAACAAGCTGTTTAAACCACTCTGTTCCATGGGTGTGAAAGAAATCAAATCTTTCGTATTGTAGTATCAAATGGCGTCAGTTATTTCTTTCCATCTTTTCATATTGTAGGGCATTTGTGCTTCCGTTAAGGACATCTGCTTTATAGTGGCACTTGTCGTGCTCTTATTAGTAGTCTATTCCTTTTTTGTGTGTGCCATGAACTGTTCATATTCAGTATCGTGATTATGCTTCGATTGTTGAAAACGAATACATTTGTTCCCTTTGGACACAAACTCATTTTCTGCACTGTTTGCTCTTCACAACTTTTGGGTCCGCGTCATCCTTATTGTAACCAGTGTGTGTCCAAACAACTGACGCAGAATTCCTTTTGTGTACAAGCTGCTCACGTTGTACTGTCGGATCAGTATTTGCGTTTTTCTCAATGATGCGTCTGTGTAGAGGAATGGATTGGACAATCTCACGTGGCTGCTGCTGCTGCTTCTGCTGGTTTTCTGGCAGCCTCACGCTTTGTGACACCTGGCTGCCTGTCGTGGGGGGAGGGGGCAAAATAACCTACATGGAAGTTTTACGTCTGTTAAAATCTTTAAAAGGTTCGATTAATTTTCAATCAAGGGGCAAAATAACCTACATGGAAGTTTTACGTCTGTTAAAATCTTTAAAAGGTTCGATTAATTTTCAATCAAGGGGCAAAATAACCTACATGGAAGTTTTACTTCGGTTAGAATCTCTAAAAGTCAGGTTCGATTAATTTTCAATTAATCGCCCAGCACTAGTGTCTGTATATCTGATGATTTGTGACAAGAGCTGTTTTGTGTGAGGCCCCAGAACATTGTGATACTGGACACCATAGGAAAGCACTTGTCTAAGTGGAGTATAGTGAGCACATTTGCTCTTTGCTTTCTTACCCTCTCATGTATTGATAGTGTAAACCCTTATTATAGCCCAGACTATGATCCCAAAACATTTTATCTCTTCAAACTCATTTTACAACTTTACCCTTAAAAATAAATGGGTTACAGATTATTTCCACTAACCCAGGCTAACAGGGTCCCTGACATAGGCGTTCATTCATTCATTCATTTTCCGTACCGCTTATCCTCTTTAGGGTGGCGGTCATGCTGGAGCCTATCCCTCTAGGGGCGAGGGTACACCCTGAACTGGTCGCCAGCCAATTGCAGGGCGCATATAAACAAACAACCATTCGCACTCACATTCACACCTACAGGCAATTTAGAGTCTTCAATTAACCTACCATGCATGTTTTTGGGAGATGGGAGGAAACCGGAGTACCCAGAGAAAACCCACTCAGGCACAGGGAGAACATACTATACATTCTAGAACATAAAACCACACAGACGAGGCCGGATTTGAACCCGGGTCCTCAGAACTGTGAGGCAGATGTGCTAACCAGTCGTCCACAGTGCCGCCCAAAGGTGTTCAAATCAAATGTATTTATATACCACTTTTCATACATTACATTACAAAGTGCTTTACAGAGATAAAAACAGAAAATTAAAATAAGAAATATACATGAACCCACCCCTTCCATCACGACATATAAATGCAAAACACAACCACACGAACACACGCACTCCCATGTACACACGTACGCCGAATATATAGGTTAATGGTGTAGACCTGGCAAGGCACTGAGGTTAGTCTCTGTCGAGATTTATCACATCACCATACTTCATTGACACCGATGACTACTTTTCTATTAGTTAAAGCTCTTGTGGCATTTTAGAGCATTATAGAAAGAGAAAAAAAAAGTTTTGAGTTTTTCAGCAAATAGGTAACGATAACTTCTACGAAAAAGTGCAAATAGGTGATTTTGTAAACCGCAACTAGGTGGTGATTTACTGTAAAAAGGATCAGGTGGCATCTGGTGGTAGAGTGTTAGATATTTTTTTTTATTGGCTTGCAAGACTATATACATACAGCTGGACAAACCTTGACCAGATAAACCTTCTTTTAACACAATAGCAAACAAATTTACAGAGGGCAAAATTTCACCACAGTATATACTGTACTGGGTTTTGGCAAAATAAATAAAAATTTTGAAAACTTTAAAACAAATGGTTGATTCATTTTTTCAGATTTATTTTTTTAAAATTCTATTATAATAAGTGTGTGGGGGCGGAGTTTCTCAATTATTAGGTTTCTGACTTTTAAAATAAAATAAAAAACCTGGCCATCACTTAAACGTGTCAGATCTTCACCCAGCCTATCTTCCAAGTCATGGGCAGAGAAGCTCGTGTGTGTGTTCTGCTGTACAGTACATTTATATGCTCCTTTACTCCATGCGTCTCCCAGGCTGGCATGTATACGGTTTATTACAGCGCTCTGATAAGAAATACGATGAGGCCATCAAGTGTTACCGAAATGCACTGAAGTGGGACAAGGACAACCTCCAGATCCTCAGAGATCTGTCCTTGCTGCAGATCCAAATGAGAGATCTGGAAGGCTACCGGGTAAATATCAATACAGGAACAAAGGCTCGATGGCTATAACCAGAGGTGGGTAGAGTAGCCAAATATTGATCTCAAGTAAGAGTACTGCTACTTTATAATAATATGACTCAAGTAAAAGTAAAAAGTAGTCATCCAAATATTTACTTGAGTAAGAAATTACTCAATGAAAAAAATGCTCAAGTAAAGAGTAATTTGTGAGTAACTTCTGATTTTCATCGGACCATGAACATCAAATAAAAAAGAATTATGTATGGGAGTCGACATACACCTGCCACCATTTCAATTTTTAATTGCCAAAACAAACAGCAACACATGCCTTGGGCCCTACAGAAACATTATTTGCTTTATTCACTTAAATTACTTCATGAAGAAGCTGTTTGCTGACCATACTTAGTGATTGAGTCTGTGTGCGCGTGCGCTAATTTTCCCACATCCACTGCCAAAACAACAGCAAAAACATCTGCTACCTAACGCAAGGTGTTTTCTCAAGTTGGAAGTGGGCTGAAATATCAAAGTTTGGGCAGTCGCAATTTAAGAGCTGCATGACAAAGCTGTTGTTTTTTGGTCTGTAAACACACTCGTCCAAAATGACTAATTTTGATTGGCTCGTGAAGGCTCCGTGTGTGGTCATGTGACTGCCTTGTCGTCTGATTGGTGAATTGGGAGTCAAATGACAGTGTTCACGTTTGATTGGTGTAACGAACGCCCTATGCAGAAGTCGAAGATGGAGTCTAAAAATACACACGCACGCATGAATGGATAAATAAAAGTAGCGAACAGCATGTCGATCATTGGAACTGAGTAAAAGTATCGATCCTTTTTTATAAATACTAAAGTAAAAGTAAAAACTACATTGCATTTTAATTACTCTGACAAGTACAGTTTATCGAAAATGTTACTTGAGTAAATGTAGCGCCTTACTCCTCAACTCTGGCTATAACTTAAATAGAAATTCCTTAAGTGTAAAACCAACAGTGTAGGGTTAAATTACTTGAGTCTCTTCAAGTAAAAGAATGTCACTCTGCTAGTTCGTCTGTGAAGACAGATAAACCTGTGTACCGCATTGTTCTTGTAGGAGACAAGGTACCAGCTGTTGCAGCTGCGTCCTGCTCAGCGAGCGTCCTGGATCGGCTATGCCATAGCCTATCACCTCCTGGAAGACTATGAGATGGCAGCAAAGATCATTGAGGAGTTCAGGAAAACACAACAGGTTTGGAATACTTTTGTAAATATATTCACAATGTAGAGCTTGGTATCTGTAAGCATGTCCTTTGCATCAATAACACAATAGAGTGATGTGAAGTACAGTACGTGCAGGTCTGTGACTTACAGGGCCTACACTCGCCATCTAAATCCCGATTCGTATTTGTGTTGACAATAACGAATTACCTAACGAAGCAGAATAGAATCGTTACTCCTTGTACTATTCTGAAATAAAATGTCATAGTCCAACGAATGGAAAAATCCAATTTCATTATTTGAAAACTACCTATTGAACCGAAAAGAGAGTACGCTGGCAAATATTGGCTGCTGCTTCTCACAGTGGAAAAGTTTTTCTTTGTATTTTAAAATGGCTTACTTAAACAAAGATCCCTCATTGTACGGTGGCCAAAAGTAGATTCCGGGCTGGTTTTGCGCCTATCGGTGCCGTAAATCCTTGTTAGGGGGGAACAGCTTCCTTTTTTTCTAGCTAGCTGGCTTACGCACATCATCTGCCATGCTGTGTTGAATCAACTTTCTTCCATTCATTCTGCTGCGGTTGCCCGCGATGGCTCCTTTGCAGTGTTGGTTGCCGTTGCCATGAATATCTGTGCAGCTCTTCTGGTTTGGCTATCAGACACTAAATTCCATGGAGATCATCGTCGTGGTGGAGGGTTATAGATTTCCTTATCGTAGCCGCTGTGACTATGGAGGCCAACTGCAAACCCATGCACAGTAACTATGCGCAGTAAGCCAAAATGCTGGCCAAAAACAAAGGCTAAAAGTTGTAAAATATTTAGTATTTTATTATAGTAAATGCAGTGACACCAGTTGCAGCTCTTGTCAAAATGGAGTAGTATGAAATTCTAAGATTCTTGTTTGAAAATTTTAATTTGCTGATCGCTTTTCCACACCCACTCAAATCACTGATCGAATCACCACTGATTTGTGTATAACCCTAGTTACTTAATTCGGATCTCGCCAGTGATCGGCAAATTAGTTTCCGATTAACTTCTTAATCCATACCGAAAAACTTGAGTTCTTTAACTGCCAGAAAATTGAATAAATGCAAGGAATGCTATTCCGTAAAACGATTTGTGGCTCAAATGATAATTGGTATGTGCCACTTTGCACCATATCCATTCTCTACAATAACGTAATTAGCTATCAGTTTTCCTAAAGACCCCTTCTTTCGAGCACATTGGTTACATAGAATACAAAGGAGGGGGTTTGTTGTCACCCAGCACACAGTTGTGTAGCAGACACATCAGCGAGGAGCAAATTCATTGTACTGCTGAATATATGGTGTTTTAGTCACAAACACCATACTGTTGTTTTTGAGTCATGTCATTTCCTCCACTTCTGACACCCACTCACCTTCCTCTAAACACATATTCTCAAATGGGATCCCCCAGAGCTCTGAAAGCATCGGTCGCAGTTTATCATTAAAAAAAAAAACCTAGTTTACAGTTTATGTAACTGACGTTTTCTTTTGTGCGGTCGAACTCTTAAACATACGCCATGGCGACATCACTGTTGTTCCAGTCAAAGAACAATGGTTTTGACGTAAAACCCGTCTACCCTTAGCAGTACAATTAATCTGATCCGTGCCGAAATGCCTGCTGCATACCTTTGTGCCAAGTAACAACAAAGACCCCTCCTTCATATTTTGTTTTCATTATCCACGGAGGACAGGGTCTTGAGGAAAATGGTGGAAGTTATATTTACTGACTTTTCTGGCAATTAAAGCCCTCAAGTTTTTCTGTCCGTTCATTTTGAAAGGAGCAGGAAGCTAACTGGAAACTAATTTTCCAGTCACTGGGAAGATCGGCAGTACACCACAGACCTGGTGCAAGGAGTCCATTGATGTAGTTATTGCACATCTTTTTTAATCCTCAAGTCAGTTATTTGCTGTGCACCAGCAATTCACATTTTATCAATCAGTCTGAGTTTCAGTGCGCACAATCAACTAAACTCTTCAACTGGGATTCCTGTATGTTTGTTTGATTTACCGCTTTGGTGGATGTTCCTGTCATCTGGTGATTACAGTGGCATGAATTTAAAAAAATAATAATTTTCTGTTAAGAACCTGGAAATGCATTTGTCAGGATCAATGCCAGTCCATTGTTTTCTACCACCACCCCGACCTGCTCACGATGACTTGTACACATTACTCAGCAGTAACTTTTCTGCTTTTCTTTGTGTATCAAATAATGTGCGTTGTATGTAGACATCTCCTGACAAGGTGGACTACGAGTACAGTGAGCTGCTGCTTTACCAGAACCAGGTGCTGAGAGAAGCAGGTCTTTACAAGGAGGCTTTAGAGCATCTGTCAAACTATGAAAAGCAGATTTGTGACAAACTGGCAGTGGAAGAGACGAGGGGTGAGTCAAGTCTCTCAATGTCAGGCTGACTGCACAATAGACACCCCCTCCATCCATCTGAAGTTTTAACATTGAAATGCTGAAATTTTTGCTATATAGTACATGCCGCTAAATGTCTATACTGTTAGTCGCTGGCTGTGTTAGTGGCTCGGTTGAGTGTGTTTGTGATTTTAATAAAAAATTGCTTCATTTGGAATCAGCTACATTCTGGGCTCGGTTGTATATGTGTTTCGCCGTTAGGGGAATTGCTGTTAAAGTTGGAGCGTCTGGATGAGGCTACAGATGTCTACCATCGCATGCAGGAGAGAAACCCAGAAAACTGGTCATATTATCATGGCCTGGAGAACGCACTAAAACCAAGTAAGATGATGTTTTTCCTTTTTAGAATCACCAGCAATGAAAGCTGTTAAAAACTGAAATGTCAGTGTATTAAATTTCCATTTCTTCTTTGTTACTTTCCTAGGCAGTCTGGAGGAGAGACTTAAGGTCTATGAAGATGCCTGGGAAAAGTTTCCAAAAGGCCTTGTTCCTCGCAGACTCCCCCTCAATTTTCTTACTGGTGTGAACAATAATCAGTCTTCTACTAACAAACTAATAGTAACTCCACTTCTAAGAACAAGCTAATAATAGATTTAGATACTTATGGATGTTACCCCCCACCTTAAATCTATCACACCACGTCTTTCATCTTGTAGGTGAGAAGTTCAGAGAGTGTCTTGACAGGTACCTGAGGATGAACTTCAGTAAAGGATGTCCACCTGTCTTCACCACCCTGAAATCTCTTTACAACGACAAAGAAAAGGTGACATCAGTGCTTCAGTGATGACTGTTAACTATTTTTGAATAACACATTTCTTCCCTTTCTCACAATATACACTACCAGTCAAAGGTTTTGACGCATTTTCTCACGCTAGTGAATGAGAAACCTTGTCCTTACTTTCAACTGATAGTGGAAATATTGCATTATAAGTTGCTAAGCTAATTATTAGATAATATTAGTTGGTTTGAAAAACTGTTACTTTTTTGAGTCAGTACTTTTTAATTGCAGGTGTCAATTATAGAAGAATTGGTGGTCGGCTTTGAGACCTCATTAAAAAGCTCCAGACTGTTCAGCCAAAATGGTAAGCGCAAACACCTGAGCATATTGCAATCGAAATCCGTTGACAGGAATCGTCCAGCTTTCGGCTTGATTATCCCAGTCACTCAACGACACTAAAGGGAGAGTTTGACATTTTAAAACTGCTAGCAAGATTTGAATGTAGCCTCACTTCAATACGCCCTTCCCCTCTCGAGTCTATGACCAAAACCACGCCGCTCCTGACCTGAACATGCACAAGATGTCCACTGTAAACAAGCCAATGCTAGAATTGCCAATGCTGATATGTCAGTAGCATGGCTTATTCGTGATGGGTTGCAAAAAAAACTAAATGTTATCAGATTGAAGTTTTATTTTTTTGGAATGTACAATCAAAAATCAAAACAGGTGATACTACTAACCTGTCGGGCAGAAATGTTGCTAATTCCGCATTTGTTGTGAATCCTCTCAACTGCCTGTGGCTCCGTTACCTCTGAAAGGCCACTTCTATGTGTAAAGGAGGCAAGCAAATGTGCTGGTCGAGTACAGGAACAACTTGGGCTTTTAGTCTCGCGGTTAGCGCATTCAGCTCTGAACCGGTGACGATGATGGCGCCTCGTGTTCTATCTTGGATCTATCCAATTCCTTCTTTTTAACTTTATCTGCTAACCAGAGGTGGATATTCTGCGATAACTTCACCAAAGCTCCTGAAGCACCCGGAAACAAGTCAGTGCAAGGCTGTGGGGATGTGCCTTTGACTGCACAGCAAATGATTGACACCTGGTCAGTCACACCCTCTGTCTCTGATATGATGTTTCTCCTCGGGCACGTCGGTTCCTTAAAAATCCAATTAGAGGTAAAAGATGGGGCCAGAGAGGGATGTTAATTTATTATTAGTTTTTTTACAGATCATTTTACCAATGTTCTACTGTCAGGTTTATACTGAAAGTAGAAAAAAGTTGTAAATTGAAAACTCCCCCCGATAATAGACAGGCACCTGCAAGTTGCAGTGATTGTGATTAAAAGGGCACCAGTATGATGAATTTTGACACTTTAAAAAAAATAATAATAAATAACAATAATCTTATTCAGGCACAACTAGCCCAAGATGTAGGCAACAGCATTCGTATAAGAGGGGCTACTATTGTAGTCGCAGGGCTCTTCTAATAAAAAAATTGACAACAGGCATTCCTTGTTGCAGTCTGATGCATACTTGTATCAAGATAAGATTACATTTTCTTCCCCCTGTCATAGATGATGGTAAAGAGGAGCCACCAACAACATTGCTTTGGGTGCAATACTTCCTGGCTCAGCACTATGACATGGTTGGCCAACAGACACTGGCTCTCGAGTATATCAACGCAGCCATTGAGAGTACGCCAACCCTCATTGAACTCTTCCTTATCAAAGCAAAGATTTACAAGGTAACCTTTGCTGTATCACATCACATATTGCTGTCACTGTATATCGTTGCGATATTTATTGTTTATCCTCTGCCAGCATGCGGGGAACATCCGAGAGGCAGCCCAGTGGATGGATGAGGCACAGGCTCTGGACACCGCTGACAGATTCATCAACTCCAAGTGTGCCAAGTACATGCTGAAGGCTGGCATGATCAAAGAGGCGGAGGAGATGTGCTCCAAGTTCACACGGGTGAGAAAGCGTACACAATTACATGCTGAAAGCAGGGGGGGGGACGCAGCATGGTGGCAGATTTGAGGGGGAGAGAGGGAGAAAGTGGATCCAACATAGTGTGAAGCTAGCACCGCTTGGTAGCCAGCAGGCTAAGTAAGCAGCAAATGACCAGCGTTTTGAGAGCGTAGGTTTCGGGGCGGAACATACGGTACAACTAAGTCAGCGAGATAAGAGGGTTCTGACCCGTGTAATATTTTATAAGTAGCAGGACCTTAAAATCCCATCTCAAGTAGACCTGGAGCCAATGCAAGTTGGGCAGATTGGGGGTAATATCGAACTTTTTCATCCACGTCAAGTCTTGCAGTGTTTTGTACAAACTGCAGGCTTTTAATACAAGATGTGGGAAGACCAGAATCCTGTCGATCTCCCACTCTCTTCTTCCATCACTCGTGAACAAGACCCCGAGATATTAGAACTCCTCCACTTGGGGCAGGATCTCATCCCCGACCCAGCAAGGGTACTCCACTTTTCCGACTGAGGACCACGGCCTCAAATTTTGAGGTGCTGATTTTCATCCCACCCGTTTGACCCTTGGCTGTGAATCGTTCAAGCCAGAGTTGGAGATCATGGCCTGATGGAAGCCATCAGAACCACATCATCTGCAAAAAGCAGTGACGTGATACGGATGTCACCAAACCGGACCCCCTCAAAACCCCGGTTGAAAACGAATCCGATTTACTGCCGGCAATGTGGACCAAACTCTGAAACTGGTCGTCATGTTTTTATTGTTTAGTTAAAAAACCTGCAAAAAAATGTTCCTCAAAATTAGAGTTGCTCTCAAATGAAGAAATGATGAGCAAAACTGCTCCTCAAAGAAAAAAAAAAATTCAATAATACGAAATAAATATATATAAAATATAATAACATTGAAATGCCCCAAAAGTGGTTTTAAATATTTGCTTTTATGTTACTAGTAGACTAAGATCTATTTTGAACTGGCATCAAAATATAGATCATTATGAATAGGCCGTAAGGCTCTATCTACAATGCTTGCATATCTTGTTTGTTTCTTGTATCTTAGACACGGTAATTGAATGTGTCATTCATACCTCTGTGTCTTTGTCCAGGAGGGGGCATCAGCAGTGGAAAACCTGAATGAGATGCAGTGTATGTGGTTCCAGACAGAGTGTGCACTTGCCTACAAGGGTATGAACAAGTATGGGGAGGCTCTCAAGAAATGCCATGAAATTGAAAGGGTAGGTTTTACTGAACAGGGATGATGCCTTACAGTTGTGTATAATCTGCAGATTTTATTAATTTCCACATCACATTTATTCCTCTCACATGTGCTGATTCAGCATTTTGTGGAGATTACGGATGACCAATTTGATTTCCACACCTACTGCATGAGGAAGATGACGCTGCGCTCATACGTGGACCTGCTGAAACTTGAGGACGTGCTTCGGATGCATCCCTTTTATTACAAGGCTGCCGTCACTGCCATTCAGATATACCTGAGCCTCCACGACAATCCTCTGACTGATGACAGCAAGGAATTGCAGGCGGACACTGGTAAAGAAAAAACCTTTTGGTTAATTTTTTTTTTTTTTGGTTAATTTTTCTATAAATGTTGCCTGTTAACATGTAACCTTTTTTTGCATTTAAGACTCAGTGGTTTATAAGCATATTGTACATACAAATATGAGAGAAAAGAAAAACTGCCAACCTTACTGTAGAAAATAAACCCAAGTGGAAACAGTGCAAATTTCACATGAAAACAAACAGTTGTATCATCGATTTATGTACTCAAAGTTCATTCGCTGCGGCCCAATCGCCATTTTCAATGGTCAGGTCCAATGCCAACTTGAAGGCATTATGGTAGGCGTTATGTCAGAAGAAACCTACAATCTCTGGTCTAAATGACTACAGGCCTGTCGCCTTGACATCTGTGGTCATGAAGTCCTTTGAAGGTCTCGTGCTGGACCACCTGCAGTTTGCCTATCGAGCGAACAGGTCTGCGGATGATGCAGTCAACATGGGACTGCACTTCATCCTAGAACACCTCAACAGTGCAGCGACCTACGCGAGGATCCTGTTCATGGACTTCAGCTCAGCGTTCAACACCATCATCCCTGAACTCCTTTCCTACAAGCTTCTCCAGCTCAGCGTCTCACCTGCCATCTGCCAGTGGATTTACAGCTTCTTGACGGGCAGGACACAGCAGGTGAGACTGGGGGAGGCCACAGCAGTCATTGAATCAGTCCTGTGTTCATCCATCACAGTCTGGTTTGGTGCTGCTACAAAAAAGGACAAACTCCGACTGCAACGGACAATCAAAACTGCTGAAAGGATTGTCGGTACCCCCCTACCCACCCTTGAGGACTTGCACGCTGCCAGAACTAAGACAAGAGCGTGCAAAATCCTCTCGGACCCGCCACATCTCGTTCACCAACTCTTCCAGCTCCTTCCCTCAAGTCGGTGCTACCGATCAATGCAAAATAGAACTAGCAGACATTCCAACAGCTTCTTCCCTCTTGCAAGCAACTTCTTAAACACCGAACCTACAATTCCATTGCAACACGCTTGAGTTTGTTGTCACATTTCTGTCGGGCCAATTATATATTACTCATGCACTCACTGTAGTAGTCTCGCCACGCTGCACTATTTGCATATCTGTTGTTGACCAATACTGGCCACTCATGCCAGAGTAGCATCTGCAACATTTGCACAATCAACATTGTCCCAGATTATCACACTACTCGCTTGAAGTCTCGGCACCCTTTGCACAATGGTCATTGCACTGGACTATTGCAATATTAGTCATTCGAACTGCTCTAAGTGCGAGAGGACTCTGCATCTTTTTGCACAATTGTAAAAAAAATAAAAATGTACCAGCATTACCAGATAACTAGTAACCCTTTATTGCTCAGTGACTGTTTTTTGTCAATGTCTTTATGTCTCAAAAGTGTTCTCTGTCAATTGACTGTCTGTTGTCGTACTAGAGCGGCTCCAATTACCGGAGACAAATTCCTTGTGTGTTCTTTGGACATACTTGGCAAATAAAGATGATTCTTATTCTGAGAATTATGACAGTGTGCGCTTGAGCTGAGAATATCTAAGTACTCAGTACTGATCCGAATGCTTCAATGTGTGTGGATTTATTTTTAAAACATGAACAGTTAACACTTAAACGTTGAACAATTCATGAACAGTAAACATGATACTGGTGAGTTAAAGAGAAGCTAAGAATACACGATAACGTGACACTGTTGGGATCAGGAATATCCGCAAAAAGGCCGCTTTGTCGTTTAAGCCGTAGTGTTATAAACCTTCGGGTGGTAGTGGCTTATGGCCCAACTCTGAACTGTACTGTAATTCTTTGTTACGACTCATCTCGTTACTGTCCTGCAGCTAACCTGTCGGACAAAGAGCTGAAGAAGCTCAGAAACAAGCAGCGGAGAGCTCAGAAGAAGGCCCAGCTGGAGGAAGAAAAGAAGAATGCAGAGAAGGAGAAGCAGTTAAAGAATCAGAAAAAGAAGAAGGAGGATGACGATGAAGAGATTGGGGGCCCAAAAGAGGAGCTCATTCCTGACAAATTGGTCAAGGTTTGTTTTAGATTATTGTATCGTAAAGTGTTTCAAATTGCTATGTAGGTCACAGTACGGTTAACTGTTTGTCCTGACATTGTGTTTGCAGGTAGAAAATCCACTGGAAGAAGCAGTCAAGTTCCTGATACCTCTCAAACACCTTGTCAAAGATAAAATTGACACACACCTACTGGCATTTGAAATCTACTTCAGAAAAGGTTGTCATTTCACCTCAATGGGATGGGAAGGGCTGTGTAATTATTGTGTATTCTATGATCATTGAAATTGCTGTTAAAAGATATAGCTTATTTATGAATACTTTATAATTCGGTTTGGGTATTGTCTTTTCAGAAAAGTACCTGTTGATGCTCCAATCAGTGAAAAGGGCATTTGCCATTGACCCAGACCACCCATGGCTACACCAGTGTCTAGTGCGCTTCTTTAAAGGAGGTAAAATAAATGAATTTCAACAATTTGCATTTCTGTCCAACTGTGCTTTCTCTATGTATACTATATATACTTAGTTCACCTGGCTGTTGTTTTTACCTCCATCCAGTCACACACAACTTACACTCAGCTGTCTTCCTTCTGCTCAGTCTCAGAGAGCAAAGAGCTGCCTGAGGTGGTTCGGACAGTCTTGAAGCAAGAAGTCACTCGACTCTTTGGCGACAGCAACGCTAAGAGCTTCAACCAGGCCTTCCTCTCCAAACACTCCAACTCAATACCGCATCGATTGGCTGGTATGTCTTTGTGGGGTGGAGGAGCATGTGCGCCCGCACACACACACACACACACACACACACACACACACACACACACACGTAGTGCTGTGCGATATGGACAAAATGTTATATCTCGAAACCAATATTTATCCCAATGTAGTATTTTTCCTTGAAATTTCATGAAATTAATGGCATATTTTATTTTACACATTTTATTTATAATACACAATATAATGAATAAAATATAGTGTAAATAAAAATACAATAAAACACAAATATCTAGTGAAAAATTGTTGTGCTCATAAGTTTCCATACCGTGGCAGAATTTATAAGGTGTACCACTCTTCAAAGAAAACATGAATTATCAGACAAAACACGATTATTTTATTTAAATTAAACTATATGGCATTTCATAATTGGACAATCATGAAATAAAACAGCACTAAAGAAAATGAGATGGTCCCTGTTGCAAGTTCGTTCTTAATACCGTGTGTGCCCCCCCCCCCCCCCCCCCATTTCAATTTCCCTCCAATATTTTGTGATAACGTGGTTGTGGGATTTTCTTTGCATCCCAAAAGGTCTTCTTGGCAGTTTTTGTTTAAATCTTTGTTGAGCGACCTGACTGTGGCTTGGTATCAACAGAACCACTAATTTTCCACTTAATCAGAGTTTGAACTCTTTAAATATCTATTTTTTAGTTTAATTTAGTTTTAGCTCACATGTCCTTTGACATTTCTTTTACTTTCCTAATGGCTCAGTATCCAACAATGTCAGTGCAGCCTTAAATGAAATGTGCAGGGCTCTCAAGAGCTTTAAAACATGACTATTTTATACAGACTCTCATTACAAACAAGTCATGGGTGTGGAAACCTGTCCTTAATAGCCATTTAAACCTGTGTTCTCAAAAATAAACTGTTTTCAATTCCCATCACCACGTCAACTCTCTCAGGCTTGAAACATTGGATTTTACATGTAACTATATACTGTTAAAGTACTGTGCCATGTACTGTTTTATTTATTTATTTTTTTTTTTTTTTTTCCCCCATAACTTATTGGTGTTGATGTAACGTTGGTGCTTTGTCGCAACTCCACATTGTCTCTGTATGGTTCTTCATGTCGTGTTTTTAATTATTAGAGAAGATTCGATGTTTTTGCTAGCAACGACTTGTTAGTGGCATGTTTTGGAGTTTACCATTTTCTGGTCGATCCGACTAAAGCCAAACCATTGAATTACGGTTCCCACTTTTCAGCAGTCAAATGCTTGGGCTGTTTCCACTTTTTCTGTTGTTTACATCCATGTTCTTCCAACTGTGATGTAAACAAGTATTTGCGGGTGATGTGAAAATGCTACCACAAAGTAGTAGCATTGCTGTGGTTACATTAACCTTTATTCATTGTTAATACAATGTTAGTGTAGCACCCAAGGTGTAGGGTGTCTAAAGTCACTCTTGTCACACAAAAACTCTTACTCTCTTGAAGCGTATGCACACTGCACAGACTCAGTTTATTGAACTAGCATGTGAACAGCGAAACATAAATAGGGTTGGGAATCGTTTGAATTTGAGCAATTATGGTCCTGATTCCGGTTCCAAACGGTTCTCGATTCCAATTATTTTAGGGGGCTGGGTCCAAAACGTTTGCACGGTTTAAATAAGGGGTGTCCAAATTATGATCATCCATTTTCTTAGCAGCCCGCAGCATAGACTAAAATTAACATTTTACTCGAGGCTCTTTATAACCAATATCAATATCAAACCTATGAGCTAAAAGGCAATGTATGTATAATTAACCCAATTAATTGTTTCAGCTAAAAGTTAAATTTAGTATTGTTAAAATAGTTATTTGTGACATGTTTTATCATGTCAAATGTTTAATGTGCGCAAGTTTTAACTTGAATTCCTTTTTTAAGCATGTAGGCTATTATTTTGAAGGGTACACACTCAGCGTTTTGGCACGAAAGATAACTTCACAAGACACCGGTAAAAACTAAAGTTAAATGAGATGGCATGAAAAAGAGTAATGAATGGAACCAATTGCTCTGTAAAAATTCCTTTACGTACCCACCGATGGGACACAAGGTTAGTGTTTGTGATATTGTGAGACGTTTATGTGAATTTATTGTGATGTAAAGTTTCTAATTTGACCTTTTTGAAGTTTTAGCGCAATGTTAAGCTTGTAATGTGACTGTTTCCACTTTCTTTCCAGTATGAAAAGTAAAGATATTTTTTATTTTTGTGTCTGTTATCAGCTCTTACATTTGGTTTGAAGACAAATAAATGCTAAATACCATCAGTGGAAGAGTGCAACCCATCATTTAAGTTGTTAGCTACCTCAGTGTTGGCATAGATGTATTTTATTGTTTCACACGCACCCAATTGACTTCACTGAAGTTCCACGCGGTATAGGCTGAGGCTCATAGCAGGAAGCTTAACCTTTGCACAATATAATCTTATTATATGCACTGAGCGAACTGGTCATTTATTTTAACAAAGTTAAGAAACACTTTTGTTCCCCCCTGCCGTTGGACACAAGCACGTCTTCATGTGCTTTCTTCATTGGTTTTCGCCACTTTCTTCTTCAGGGTCGACGGACTGTTGGCATCGAAACCTTTTTAATTTGAACGATTCCGGGAGAACCTGAATGTTAGACGCGGTACCAATCGGTTCTCGATTGTCGATGCCCAACACTAAACGTAACAGTCATCTCTTTAGCATATCATCAGTGCGCCCTACTCTCCAGGCATCACCAATCAACCCCCATTTAATCCATAATTGGATTAGTCATGCCTGGAGAGTGGGGCACAAGAATGACGTAATAGAATGGCAACTTCTGTTTTTGCGGACACTACATTAGTGTAGCATCAGAGCTTACACAATATCCCACACATAAAAATAACAATATAAACAATAGACGCTTATATCATACTCCAGAGATTATTATATCGCACTTCGATATATATTGTAATATCACACAGCACTACACGCATGCACATAATCAGATGACAAATAAACATCTTGTCTTTCCTGCAGCTGCTAAGATGATGGTGTACATGGACTCGTCGACACTGTCAAAGGCAGTTGAATTGGCTACCGCACTCGATGAGTCACTCAACAACAGATCTATCCAGGCATGTTTATTCATGGATTTGTGTGCAACACTTAAGTAATGTATGTAAATGTAGTTCTCTCAATGAACAGAGTTTGATTTCAGTGCTCTGTTTTTTATTCAGATCTGCACAGAGGTCCTGGAGAATCTTCGGAACGGCTACCTGGGTGACTCTAAGGAGTGTGCTGAGTCGTATCGCGCAGAGTGTCACAAGCTTTACCCCTACACATTAGCTTTCATGCCCCCTGGATACGAGGAGAACACCAAGATCGCTAATGGAGACGTTTCCACAGAAACAGAAGAGCTAGCCAACGAGATGTGAGCATGACCAGACAAAGGTGGATGAGAAAAGGAATAGGGCCTTGCACAGAGCCTTGTGGTACGCCTGGCAGTCATTTTATAGAGCCAGACACACGGGAAGCGAAATAGATGTTTCGTTCTTTGGCTCAGCTTAAATTGGGTCTGACCCGGCATGGCTTGGCTCTTTCCCATATGCTGAAAATCAGGACTGTATGCGTGTGTGTTTGCGTGTGTGTATGTCATGGGTGTGACTGAGTCTTGAGCATGTGTGCGGTTTTGTTTATTTGTGATAAAGGGGAGGAAGATAACAAAATGGCCATTTTACTTTTTTAATAGCGCAACCGACCACACTGAATATTAAAGAAAACCACAGTTATTGGCAAACGTTAGGGTAAAACTGACCTGACTGGTTTCTCTGAGATGACAACCACTGGAGTTTGACTCTGCTGCTTCTACAAGTCCATCGGTTGTTTATTTTACAAGCAAAGCTAATTTAAAAGAAAAAAAAAAAAAACGGGACACAGCTGTCACTTGGGAGCAATAGTCCGCTCAGTGAATTTGATCCAACAGGTCAGCAGGAAGCTGAGCAGAAAGAGTTCATGAGGACTTCAAGTAGATGCTAAGGACATCCATCAAGCACAGGTGAATTTGGATCTGCCGTAACAATCATTTCAGCACCAGTGGACAGTCATTCTACTCACCACTGTGCAGCAGTGACAACACGGCCTGACTTCTTTGGGAAGGCAGCCTGGAAGAAGGCACTCCCCTTGTTGTATTATTATGGTCTGTTACTACAGAGCGGCTCGTAGCATAGAATGAAAACTGCGAGGTTGTTTTCTCTGGTTCTTATACACTGCTACTACTACTACTCGACATGTTCACACTTCGGGGAAAGTGGTGTATCTAAGCAATATCATACACGCCTTCTGTCCATCATGCAACAGTCATGATTTTACATCAGAGTCAAGTGGTACCGTGTTGGGTTTTTTGCATCTACATTATAACTCATGCAGAAGGGTCTTCCATTGAAATCCAAAAGACTCTTCGGAAGGTAAGAATTTGTCATCCAAACCTGTTCTCTGGGGTCAAATATTAAAATGCAAAGATTTCAGCACCCATAATTTGCTCCGTTTTCTTTTGTTAACCCCATTTCCCTTATTTCTTGCCCTTTTCCCTCGAATTTGGGTTTGTGAAAGAATTTGGGTTTGTGAAAGATGACATCTGAGATGGCAATGTAAGATATCTCTGGATTTTTTTTATTAAAACGAAACAAAGGAAAACTTGGGGTTTTTTTTCTTTTGTTTTAAATTGCGTTTGTTGGTGTAGTTAGACTGGTGGTGTCCTAGTTCTAAAGTCACACTGATTAAGTGTCAATCATTGCCAAGCTTCAGTACAAATGAACATTTTATAGACAAACCTCTGAGTCTAACATAACGGTCCATTTCTGTCTCATTTCTGTGTGCATTATATCATCTGTTGTTACACAACAGAATGTGAAACTCCTCCCTCATGCAAATACATCTTGGAACAGTTACAGTTAATGCGCCATCTCATTTGAGACTAAAACGGTTTGGGCTTTTTTGGAAGGGGTTAATGATCATGTCAATAAAAGAACAAGTCGTAAAGATCTTCATTCTTTTAGTTTTCCTGTAGATAATGGACGATATTGGACATTCTTACCATGTCTGAACGTTTTATATACAGGTGTGCATACATGGGTGCACTGTCGAGTGGTCATAAGAGCCATCAGAGGACAACATGGCAGGGAACGACTTGATAACTAAAGCGGCTGTATGGAAAGACTGAGTATTTCGAAGATATCTTTTGATAGCCATCTAGAGTTCATGTACTTGTACGGCCTTTGTTGTCACTAATAAGAAATCATCGCACTAGTGGAATGGCTGAGTCTTACTAGTTATGTTTTTACAAGTTTATATCTGCGCACTGTTAAGGCAACTTTTATTTTTTTTAAATTAAGAGTATCTTGAACTGGTATTATGACTCGTCGAAATCAAATTGAGGATATCTCAAACTGGAGTTATGGATAGTTATAATCGAATTGCAGATATCTGTAATGCACATAGCAGATATCAGGAATTGAATTGTGGTTATCTGTAATGACGAACCCAATACACCGTGAATGGCAAAAGTGACGTTGCAGATAGCTGAAACGCTCATTGGGGATAGGTGGAGTCAAGTTACGGATACTGCCAATGTTCATTTTTGACTAGGCGAAATTGAATGACAGATATTTGCAACAAGTATCCTTTCTAGCTGTTTAATGTCAGGAAGGCTTGCCATAGAGCAGGGGTGTCAAACATTTTTGTCTCGGGCCGCATTGAAGTTATGATTTCCCTCAGAGGGCTGTTAGAACAGTGAAATGTTTAATCACCAAATCATATTATTACCATTGCACAACAAATTGAAGGATAACTAGTTTTGAAATCCGAAGACTGATAATAGTTTGTTCCAAGTATTGTTTTAAGTTACTGTAGAAGAAGGGTTTGGTAACAGAAAAATGCAAATTCTCAACATTATTATTGGCACCTATTGTGTTATGAGATATCGTACTACATATCGGAGCATTTATCTACCGAAGAACACAATGCCAATGATAGACAACCAGGTTTAAACACATGTAACTGCGAGAGACATGATAGCCATGAAATAAGCTTTGATGGTTCCTTTGAAAAGCAATACACAGGTTTAGCCAACAGAAGGAGCTTTTTTTTTTTTTTTTTTTTTTTTTTTAATTTGTCAAATGGTTTGAAGCTGTGAATCATTTTAGACCAATTGTCTCAAAAGTGATTCATTGTTTCATGATGCCTCAGTTTCTTCATCCCTCGTGGAAGTGTCTCACTATACTTATTCCCTTTGCAGTTTACGCCGTGTTGGGCACGTTCAAGTAGAGGAATAGACCAGGAGGACGCCCTTTCAGACACTACCCAATGTTTTATTTGGAGGCGCAACATAAATCAAAAATAAATGTGGCAGTTACATAAGGTATACATTCCACGAAGTACTACTAACCTACACTGAAACTACAGTGACAATTAACATAAGGATGTTAATTTATTATTGACCCCCCCCCCCAAAAAAAATTGCATTGTGGGAATCGCGCGGTTTGATGTCACGTATGCTCGTTTTCTTTAGCATTAGCAGCTAGCTTTGTGAGCGATCACGCAAATAGTTACAAGGAGGGCCGCCTGTGCGCTGTTTAGGCTTCCTGTTCATTACACACTGGTTTAGTCAGTGCAGTGGTCTCAAGAATCAGTTTTGTATTCATTTATTTATTTGTATTCCCTTGATTTACTGATTAGCACACAGCTTGCATCTATTTGACACGAAGCTACATTCTTCTTTGTGTTCTTTTCTTCGACTCGTCTCTTTTTGATGTAATATTGTTACGCAGTGCCCCCAAGTGTACTGACTGAGATACCACAGTTGGATTAAAACGTCTATAAAACAAGGTGACAAACTTGTGTTCCTCTGTTTTTTTTTTTTAATTAATTGTTTTTGATACAAGAAATGCCACGAAATCTATTCATATTTGGTTTTAACTATTTTTATTTGTTTGAAATTGGCTCACTAGATATGTTTGTAGACAAGAAAATGCAGTTTCTTGCTATATGCACAACGTGAATTTAAGAAAAATACTGTTGATTCTCTAAAAGAGGAAACCAATTGGTCGTTCATTAAGTGAAAACAAAATTTTATCGTGTATTCATAGCTACCCTTTCACCAAACAAAAATTATTTTAGCCAAAAATGACTTGATTATTCGATAGATTTGTCAGTAGCTTGGATACGCGATTACTAATAGCAGCATTACTGGATGCAAATTCTCATTTAATGTCACTTCCGAAATAAAGTGAGAAAAAAAGTAAGTCATAGCATTGCATTTTCCCAGAATAACTGAAAACCTACTATCGAGCGATTTTGAAGGGGCAAAAAATTAAGCGGCCCCGCCCTCACCCCCTTGACGGTCGGCTTTCAAGGTGCAAATATTTTAAACCGTTTTCTTATCGAGGTTCAATGCACTTGTTTAACAAATTTGTTTTGATAAATGAGTATGGAATTTATATTTATATTTTAAATAAATCAATATTATATATATTAAATATATAACCATATCATATATTCAAGATACAAATATATATATTAAAATCTATTATTTGTTGTTCAAATGACTCAAAAGGACTCGAGTGTCGGACTCGTTTCCGAGTCTCCACTCGGGACTTGAGGGTCAAGACTTTGACTTGAGACTTGCAAAGCAATGACCCCTACCCTTGTCATATAGTCCCCGCCTCTGCGTGTTGGAGGAGGTGTGCCGAGTGCACACAGTTTGGTATCCTCGCGGGCGGTTCTGCTGTGCGTGGTCAGATTGCGCGCACGCACAATGCAAGGAAGGTGTCGGACAAATCCACTCCAGTAAGAGCAAGAGCTATGGAGTCCTCTCTGGAGTTGTCAAACTCTTTGGGCAGCGTGTCGTCGCTGCTGAGCGGCTGCAGGACCTTCAAGGTGCTCGTGATCGGGGACTCCGCGGTGGGAAAGACCTGCCTCACGCACCGACTCAGCGCCGGTCACTTCCCCAGCGCCGCGGAGGCCACGATCGGCGTGGACTTCCGAGAGAGACTGCTTGACATCGACGGGGAGATGATCAAGGTAAGACCGTTCGAGCCTCCTAATAATTCTTCTTCCAATAGAATGCATTTGTGTAATGTTGGATGAGTTGCTGTTTTACTCATCACCAGCGCGTTGTATTTGCCACGGTTCGACACAAGTTCTTCTACTTGTCTAACAAACAACAAGACAAAGGAAGTCGATTTCATTAGGAGGAAGTTTCCACCTCTGTGTGTGTGTGTGTGTGTGTGTGTGTGTGTGTGTGTGCGCGCGTGCTATGCTAATAGTATCTCAAACCCAACCACAGGGAGGAAGTACAATTTGAATTGAATACGCTACAAAGACAATATATTCAATGTTCAAACTGATCAACTTTTTATTGTTTTTAGCAAATAATCATTAACTTAGAATTTTATGGCTGCAACACGTTCCAAAAAAAAAAAGCTGGGTCAGGTGGCAAAAAAGAGTAAGAGAAAGTTGAGGAATGCTCATCAAACACCTGTTTGGAACATCCCACAGGTGAACAGGCTAATTGGGAGCAGGTGGGTGCCATGATTGGATAGAAAAGGAGCTTCCCTGAATTGCTCACTCATTCACAAGCAAAGATGGGACGAGGTTCACCTCTTTGTGAACGAGTGCGTGAGAAAATAGTCGGACAGTTTAAGGACAATCTTCCTCAATGTAAAATTGCAAGGAATTTAGGGATTTCATCATCTACGGTCCATAATCTCATCAAAAGGTTCTGAGAATCTGGAGAAATCACTGCATGTAAGCGGCAAGGCCGAAAACCAACATTGAATGCCCGTCACCTTCGATCCCTCAAGCGACCTCAGTGTGTAAAGGATATCACCACATGGGCTCAGGAACAACCAATGTCAGTAAATACCGTTCGGCGCTACATCTGTAAGTGCAACTTGAAACTCTACTATACAAAGCAAAAGCCATTTATCAACAACACCCAGAAACGCCGCCGGCTTCTCTGGGCCCCAGCTCATGATCATCTAAGATGGACTGACGGAAAGTGGAAAAGTGTTCTGTGGTCCGACGAGTCCACATTTCAAATAGTTTTATGGAAATTGTGGACGTCGTGTCCTCTGGGCCAAAGAGGAAAAGAACCATCCGGACTGTTATGGAGGCGAAGTTCAAAAGACAGCATCTGTGATGGTATGGGGCTGTGTTAGTGGCAATGGCATGGGTAACTTACACATCTGTAAAGGCACCATTAATGCTAAAAGGTACACATAGGTTTTGGAGAAACACATGCTGCCATCCAAGCGACATCTTTTTCATGGACTCCCCTGCTTATTTCAGCAAGACAATGCCAAACCACATTCTGCACGTGTTACAACAGCGTGGCTTCGTAGTAAAAGAATGCGGGTACTAGACTGGCCTGCCTGCAGTCCACGTCTGTCTCCCATTGAAAATGTGTGGCGCATTATGAACGGCGACCCCGGACGGTTGAACAGCTGACGCTGTACATGAAGCAAGGATGGGAAAGAATCCCACCTACAAAGCTTCAACAATTAGTGTCCTCAGTTCCCAAACGTTGACTGAATGTTGTTAACAGAAAAGGTGATGTAACACGGTGGTAAACGTGACCCTGTCCCAGCTTTTTTGAAACATGTTGCAGCCATAAGATTCTAAGTTAATGATTATTTGCTAAAAACAATAAAGTTTATCAGTTTGACCATTAAATATCTTGTCTTTGTAGTGTAGTCAATTAAATATAGGTTGAACATGATTTGCAAATCACTGTATTCTGTTTTTATTTGTTTAACACAATGTCCCAACTTCATTGGAATTGGGGTTGTAGACAAATAACTGAAAATATCAGTTAATGATGTTCAGTATAGATACCCCTGCAAGTAATGCAAAGTCAATATGAAACAGACAAAATGCCACCAGAACATAAAAACCAAATTGATCATGTTGTCCAAAATTATAAGATTGGTCACCAAACCATCCCATCTTAATAGAAAGGGAGAAGGAGCAGTTTTCCTGCTGACTGGACTGTCATGCAAAATGTTGGTAAAGAACAAGAGTGACCCCTGACCACAACAGAGACCCTTTTCAATACATTTAACGAGGTTCAAGCTTAATGGGGGTCGTCCTAAGCGGGCTACAGTGGCCCCCTGCATATTCACGCTTCAGCATTGCTGGAGTGATTCCCCTCCCCCCCTGCTTGGAAAACGGGGCCGACAATCCTAAACATTAAACCTCTTCAATATTCACAATCACAAATCCTCATGTGTGGTCCACACTGAATTTGGGTCAGGCCACGTACTTTGCGAGTGGAATGTGAAACGGAACAATTGTCTCCCAAGTCAGTCACCACAGTAAAAATTACAAAAATGGTTTGCAACTGCAACATAATTACCAGAAAAGATAGCAGTTGGTGTAAAACCAAGCGTCTCCTGTTTCTTCTACTCCGACTAACCAACAGACTAGTTTGGGGAATGGGGAATGAAAATCACGGTGGAGATGTCGTTACGTCTGTGGTGTCCTGCGTTGGTCAGCTCGATTACACCACACATTGTAAGAGCAGTAAGCATCCACTGGCTTATTTTTTTTTTCCTCCTCATCGTGTGTGGGGTCTTGTGCATTTTACAATTGGTTAAGTATTTGTGTCCCCTGCTTAAGACGAGACTAATTATCACATCTGTTGCTTTTCTTTGTTCCGTCTTAGTGGTGACTCATTGAATGTCATGTTTGTGCTAGTTTGTTGGCAGTGGCTATTTCAACACATGCTTTTCTGCACTTTTTCCACCATCTCATTATTTCCGCTTTCTTTTTTGTCTGATTTGTTCCTGAATAACAGCAGTTGAGAGCAACCAAAATGAATCTCTTACATTCTTTATTTTTTGTGTGTGTGTGTGTGTGTGTTCTCTGTATCACCAGCTCCAACTGTGGGACACAGCGGGACAAGAACGCTTTCGCAAGTCCATGGTGCAGCACTTCTACCGTAACGTGCACGCAGTTCTCTTCGTGTATGACGTCACGTGCCGGGCCAGCTTCAACAGCCTCTCCGTGTGGGTAGAAGAGTGCAGACGGAACTCGCTCGGCCAGGAAGTCCCCAGGTAACAGCACTGTGATTAACAGGTGATCAGTCCAGGGTGCACTTTGCCTTTCACCCTAGGTCAGCTGAGATCGGCCCCAGTTTGCCTTTGATCCTTAACAAGATTTGGTTTTTGTTAATATACTTATTCGTTTCTGGGGAAATTCTCCCACTCCCATGTATACCTTTGTGTTGCCCACCACACGCATGCAGGCATCTAAGGAGATATTCAGAGTAAAAAAATAAAATCAAAAGAGTGCTGGACTACTTGAGCTGGGGTGGCGGGGACAATGCCTTGCTTAAAGGCACCTCGGCAGTAGACGGCAAGCAGACTTGCATGCCTCCAACAAGTACAGTTGTTGGCATTTTTACATTTTTGTCCGTAGCGGGACTTGAAGCTGTGTCTTCCAAGTCCTTACAGGATGAGGTACTGCCGCCCCGAAAATGAAATAAGCAGTACGGTGAAAGAACAGACTGGTATTCCTTCTGGTTTGATTTATTTGCTGTGGTCTATAACGGCAAGAATAATACTGAGCAAGTCATCGACGCCATGCATTTAGAACGTACACAATCATGAGCTCATGTTACATAAACAATTTATGCTATGCTTTATGCTAATATGGTTTGCAGGGAGGCCTGGGAAAAAAAGTATAATTTCTAGTTGATGTTTGAGAAGACTTGATTTGTCTTTCTTTCCGCCGATTGCTCAACAGGTTCCTGGTGGGGAACAAGACCGACCTCCGTGACGTCGTAAACGCCGATGGCCTGGTGAGCCAGGAACAGGCGATCAAATTTGCAAAGACTCACAACATGATGTTTTTCGAGACATCGGCCAAATACACAAGCGGACGACGCGGTGTTGCGGAGGCGCCCTATCAGCGGGATAAGGTGGAGGATGTTGTCAATGCTGTCGGTGGCAGACTGAAGAGACAGCAGAGTCCCAGCGCCGCATACAACCTGGCATACAGCGGCTCTTTTAAAGTTTTCAACAAAAAAACTGAGGACAAAGAAATGTGGCGTTGCTGCTGAAAGATAAGACAACAATTAGGAATGATTGAGAGAGACTAATACAGACTTAAATATTTATACTTTTTAATATTAGGCAGGTTACACTTTCAGATATTGTATGTTTGTACTCTTATTGTTGATTAATTACCAAATAAAATAATGCGAATGGAGAGATCAATGTTTATTTGCGAATTGGCATGTAAAATGACAGGCCAGCCGATTATTGAATGAAGATTTTCAGTTGAATTTCTACTTTGTCTCATGTACCGTAACTTGGAAACGCTAAGGACTTGCGCCTCAATCAATTTTCTTTGCGATGAACTCGAACGGATTACCATGAGAGTGGAAGTTGTTATAACCAAAATACATTTTGTTCCATTTTCACTTGTTCCACAGTGGATATAAAGTCTACACACCCCACTTCGAAGGCCAGTTGACATGACTACAAAAATGTCAGGAAAAACATACAGGAATATCTGAATTTTACTTGGGCTTAATCAGGCACTTTAACTGGAGGCAGGTGTGTGCTGAATCCCATTTAACAGGACTTTGAATGTGATTGGTTAATTCTGAACAAAGTGACATTCCCAGTTATAGTATAACTAGTGCAACCATATTATCTCAGTATATATTTACTTTTCTGCGCAAAGATTTCATTTGGTTTTAATTGAGTGGTAAAGGTTCTTGGTCACATTATTTGTGCAAAAAGGTTTGACTTTTTTTTTGATATTGCAAAAACAGGCGTATGTAGACTTTTTATATCCACTGTAGGTGTAATGGCTAGGTTATGTAAAACTTTTCTTCAGACAGTTAATCGATAGTTTTATTCCTAAATATGAGCTCCAAAAAAAATTCCGCATCCACTTCCCACATTTAAAAATAAAAAAATACAAAACTTAGAATCTGGAGGTAGACAATCAAACAGCTCAGGTCTTCTTTCTCAGTACAGTCTACCTTAAACAGTTATGCTATTGACGGCTCAGTATGTCAGCAACATCAGATGGGTCGAACTTCACACGTTAAAAGAAGTATGTGGGCGATGGAAAACGTATCACATGTTGTGTGTCTAATAGATGACTCAGGTTGTCACATGATAAGGCAAACAGCTTTTCAACTCCACATCTGCAACACATCTGTAGAAGTTTAGGAAGGAGGTCTGCCGGCATGTGTGTGCGTGTGTATTTGTGCATGAAAGTTCCAGATTCTATCACAGTGGTGTGACAATTACCAACCAAATGGGAGATGGCTCCTTGCTCAGTGGACTGGGAAAAATTGAGGGGGCGAAGATTTACTGATGCTTTTGTATGATAATGTGATTCTGTCACTCACAGTTTAGGTCGAGAGGGTTTGAGATTGTAAAACTTTTATGAGTCAAATGGCTGAATCAATGTGGTCGAGTCAACACATCAAAGTTGTAATTGACTTGATATTTTAAGGATCTAGTGTGCCTTTTGCACATTCAAATTCAAACAGTTGTGTACTGTTTTTTAGAGTGCACGCATCTAGAAGTAAGATTAGTTCAGGTGTTGTTATAACTGTGATTTGGTTATTACAGCTTGGTGAGTAAACAGATACACACTGAAGTGTTGCATGAAACAGACAGGTAGAGGTTAATGATGCTTTTTTGGGGGTTTTTCTACCTTGCTAAATCTTCCGAGAAACATGACAGGGTTCTGCTCCTCTCTGTAGCACTACTAGCACATATGCTCAACCAAAAAACACCTTGTAAGTAACCTCCCTTGCCTGTGTTGATGGCACACGCTTTGGTGTTGACAAAAAAAAGTAAATATGTTGAGAAGTGAGCAAATTTCGACTCAATTTCAATGCCCATGCATTGCTTTTAATGGGAACGTCGCCCCTGCCAACATGGCCGCCATGTCGGCACGTCAATTAGCCACGCTGCCCACTCGCGAGCCTTCCATTCATTACTGTTGCGACACACCTGTCAAGACAAAGAGCAGCATCGCAAGAAGAAAAGAAAAACAAAGAAAAATAGCACCACTTGTCGTAGACCGCCGTACAGTGGCAACAAAAAAAAAGTGTTATGTGCCTAGGCTACTATAGCGCATGAATGTTCAGTGTTGTTTTTTTAATGGGAGGGACATATGGTTTTTCCCTCCCTTCATATACCGGCCGGAAAAAAAACCCGGCAGACAACCAACTTGACTCAACTTTCAAACTATCGCGCATGCAGCGTTAAATTATCCACTAAAACCCGAAACTGTGTCAGACTGTCAGTCGTCTGAGTGGGGATAAATAGCTGAACGGCAACGCAGGCGAGTTTTGCATAATTGTTTTTCTTTTCGTTCATTTTTTATTTTTTTTTACTTCAATTGCTGTCACTTTTCTTCAC